>NC_077224.1:74819621-74914546 GCF_024763615.1 Phlebotomus papatasi
TAATTTTTTTTATTACACTTTTTTAATTATTTCAATGTACATTTATTTTTTTATGATAAATCCTCTGCTTGAATTATTATAACGTCCCTGTTTTATGCTCATCTGACAAAAATTGAGTGCGTATAACATAAAATTAATTCTACTCGAAAAAGGAGTCATAAAGTACACAACTACCAAAGAAACCCTGAACAATAATATTTTTTTTAATCTTAATAAATGTTACAGCAGAAACAACAAAACGAAATACAGCAATTATTATCGTAACATTGTTTATTAGTAATTATTATCATTCGGTTGTATATTATTTTCCTTGTACCACCATGTCGCATTTCTTTTCCTTGTTAAACGCATTCTTTTGGGGAAAAATATTACAATATTACATTCAATTCTCTCGATAATGAAACTACATACATTCTCATGCTCTTTTTTTGTCAATTCCTTAAGGATAGAAGGAAGGTTAAGATGAAAAATTTTTAACTTCAATGAAATGTGGAGAAAAAAATAATTTAAATAGCACGCAATCCCTGCGGGAACAAAGTACAACATTCCCTATTAAAAACAGCAACGCAAATTGAATATCACCTTCCCTCAAAAAATAAGATCGCGCAAGAGACTATGTTTAACATCACTGTGACACCAAATGCAAATCTCACTTGAAAGTGGTTCTTAAATTGATGTAGTCTTTTTTTCTCTTCATTTAATGTTTTATTTTTCTTTCAAAGAAAATAACGAGGTCACAGAAGGAATTATTGTTATTAACATTATTATGTTTGAGCATCAGAAAATAAAAGGGGAGAATTGGCAAATATGTGCGCATATTAGAATTTATACTCCGTTGTCATGAAAAATTCGACTAAAATACATAGTCAAATTTTTATTTTGTGACAGCCTAAGGAAAGTTTACTCAAACAAGACTTTAAAGTAAAATGCAATAAAATTTGACCAATTATTTTTTTTATTATTGCTACTTCTTAATCATCTAAACCATCTTACTCACTTACCCATCACTTTTTTAATGTTTATCGTGAACCATTTTGAAAATTATCACGCTGAATATAAAAATCATAAAACTTGCTTTTAGGCAAAACGATAAATTTGTGAAAGAACAAACAAAAAAGAACAATCGTAAATAATAAAACCCTTCTAAGGTGAACCCCAAATTGGTGTTTTGAACCATTTGACTTATAAGCTGAAAAAAAGATTGGCAGAAGACAAAAAAATTTCTTAACCTATATTATTCAAATTTTCTAATTTGGATATAATGAGTCAAATAGCAGAGTGCCCGTTCTGTGATGCAAGTGTTCTGAGTTCGAATCCACTTTAGGACTTTAGGAAATTGAATAGTAGAGTATGAAGTAATTTGGAATTGAATCCAATTTTGAATTATATTGGACAGACAAAGATAAAATGAAGACCACAAAGGGATACTAACTACTAACCCTTCACTCAAGAATACTCCTTCATGGTATTTTTCTCTTTCCCACCTAACTCAGTGAAAAAATATGAAAATTCGAAATTAGATTGGATTCCAAATTACCTAATTACCCCTTGCTAAATAGGAGAAAATGGGGCAAAAAGTGACAAAAGAAATATTCCGTTCATTGTGACATATTTTATTCTGAGTGGTAGTTTTTGACAAATTATCTGATGAAGGTTTTACAAAAAAATTCTTAAACCGGAAAAAGATTCATGTTTAACGGATTAAAATTACTCTTACGAAAATTTTGTGAAATTTTCTCTCAAAATTGAAATTTACTTTTAAAAGTTTTTTTTACGATTTTCCTTCTTTTCTCAAATACCTTAAAACTTCGGATACTCCAAGAACTTTCCGAAGGATATCTATGGTATATATTTGAAGTCTTGATCACTTTTATCTCGAAAGATTATATTTTATTTAAAAATGTTCAATATATTAGTGGAAATGTGGAAAATTTTAGACATCTTTTAATATCGGACACATTGAGTGAAACATCAGACATTGCAACTCAATTGATTTGAATAGAATTCGCTTCGAAAATATCAACTTTGGACTTCGGTAAATCCCTATGGACAATGTCCCCCAGTGCATCTTTTTACCTAAATTACTGGTACCCGTCCGATCCCCTCCCCCCCCCCCCCAAAAACTTGTTTTATCTGTATATCTCAAAATGAAGCCTAGAAAATTAACTAAGTTCTGGAAATTTTTGGAAACTGAGGAGAACACTTTGTCTCTATTAGTCAAAAAACTTTGTGATTTTGACTTTTTGAAAGCCTAAGTTTATCCACTCTAGAGCCAGTAGTTTTCAAGCAAATCGCTCAAATTTTGATTTCTTGAAAAAATTTGAAATTTTAAATCCAGCTTAATCGATTCCATTGATTCCAATCAATTAAGAATCGGTGAAGACCGATAATAATTAATTTATTATTACTGAATGCTTCTATTAATTTTTCAAACTTATTTTTCAACTTTGAAGTCAAGGGGTGTATATTATAAGTTTTCAGTTTTCGATGACCCTCCCTAAAGTGTTTTATCTTCATGCATTTCTTTAAATTTATTTTAAAACAGCTTTCTTTTTCCATTGTGTTCGTGCATTCAATTTCAATCATAATGGCTCCGGCACACCTTTTAGATCAGGAAAATTTCATAAAGTCGAAATTCGCATCCCTTTCTTTCTCAAAACTATTGCATATGTCTATCTCATTGTTTTGCACTCTTCTTCTTATTTTAAACATCACAACAAATTTAATTTAGCTCAAACGAATTTGAAGTGCGAGTGAATAAGATAGAAATATGCAAAACTTTTAAGAAAGAAAAGAATGTAAATTTTGATTTCATGAAATTTTACTGATCTAAAAGGTGTGCCGGAGCCATAATGTATATGATTTAAGGAATATCTAGACATATATTTCACTTCTGAATATAAAGTCCTAAAATTAATTAAGAGCCAATATAGACTATGTTTGCTTTTAAGCAAAATATTGGAGAATTGAGAAACAAGCACTTCTTTGAGTAATCCTCGATTTTGAAATTGTTCTTTTGTTAATTTATGAATCGGTTACATCGTTAGAAAATCGTTATACTCAATAACAATCACAAAAATGTCAAATTACAGAAAAAAAAGAAATTAAACTACTTTTCAATGTCTAAGCAACACTCATTAAAAAGAAATAACAAAAAAATCAACAAAAAACACAAAAATAAAATTAGAAAATTAATTTTTTAAAACACCTCTTTAAAATCTAATCATTTAAGTTCACAATCGCAAGACGAAACAAAGAATAATTGTATAATCAGTAAGCATTTCTTAAATGTTAACTATCTTAATTATATTCAAAATGCAGTCCCCCCCCTTAACTACTTTTTGCATGTTCGGAATCAGCCATTACCGTGATATGCCTTTGCAAAAAATAAAAAAATAAAAGGCAAAGATTTTTGAAAGCACAAGAAACACCCTAGATACGGTGTCTTCTTTGCCATATAACACCCAAATTACAAAACCCTCTTTTTGGTGAATAAATGTATATGAAATTAAGGGAACAGAGAGACGAGACTCGGATTATAGATCGGTTCTGTCTAGACAGTTCCTCTGCTACCCCAACAAAATTTCTCGCTTTCTCTCATCATCCTAGGCACAATGTGCTTCTTGTAAACGCCCCGTGCCACCCTCAGAAGAAATTCAAACCCTCTTTGAAGCATCTTTGCAGCTTCTTGGGGGAATGCTCAAATGGGCGCGCACAAACACTCAAGAAAGTTGCCTTTTCTCCTCGAAAAACACCAAAGCTTTTCGTTTCGATATCAATTGAAAATTTACTGTATTATACAACTTACTCTAGCTACACACAAATACACTCAAATAGATGCTCAAGAGGACATTGACTACCACTGAATACATGTTGTCTTTTTTCTTTCTTCTCTTCATCTGCAAGCAATAAATTTATTTAACATTTTTCTCCTTCTCACTCACTCTCTTGGAGCTTGTACTCTGAAAATTAAATCCTTTGGAGCTTTTGCAACAGAGAAAAATTCTCATGCCGCACTCCCCAGAGAGTCAATGAACTTTTTGATTGTGTGCCAAAAACAATTGCGAAAGAAAATTTGCAGAGTGCTCGAAACCCTGAGACTGAAATACTTATGTAAAATAAAGTGAATTTTACATAAACAAAAAAAAAAACTCTAAACATTTTAAATAAGGTAAAATGCCCTCAAGTCGACCGGTTCCTCAATTCGACCGGTAGAGTTATTTATTGAATTTATTTATATTTGCACTAATATTTGGCGTATTATCTAACATTAATAGGCCAATTATTCCATAAATAAATACGAATCAGTGACAATTTTATAGAAATTCACCATCAAACATTCAAATATTGACCACCAGTCGAGTCGAGAAATCGGTCGACTCGAGGACACTTTACCTTACCAAATTTAATTTATTTAATCACCAAGTTTAGTTTCCAAATAGTGGCTGTATCTAAATATAAATCATTATAATTTTTAAAAGAAAAAGTGTAGAAATAGGTTTAATTAATCAATAGAAAAAAATCGGTTTGTTAAAAAAAAATATTTTGTCAGTAAAATATAAAATTTTGGTCAGTGAAAAACAGAAGTCTTTTCTAAAGTGGGTCTAATTTATACACTGAGAGAAATCCGAAAAATTAAAATAACATTCCGGACATAACATTGTATTGGGGGTTAAAGTTACCCTTTTTTCATGTTGATTTTACCCTCAAAAGATGTAAAATTAACATTAAAAAATGTTGATATATTTTTACACCTAAAAAGTGTTAAAGTTATGAAGAAAAAAAGTTAATCGCACCCTCTTTTTTTTCTCAGTGTATAACTAACACTCAAAATGGTTATTGGTAAAATAAAAAAAATCTCTTTGCCAAAACTTGCATTAAAAATTTATTGCTTTCCAAGTTCTAAATTGAGTTACTGATTAAAAGTGATTTTATGCTGACAAAATTTATTTTTTTACTGTTTATTTGCACAGTGCCAAACATAATTGTATATGGAATATTAACTATGCAACAGTTGAATTTAATTTAATTACTCAAAATTACATACAGGTATTATATTCTTTTTTGTGTTTATAGTTGTATTACATCAGGTTGATTTATTTCATGGATTATGCGTGGATTTTTTTCATACTATTTATCTATAAATGTAAATTTATATACAGATAAATTCTTAAGTAAAGTTATTCCGAAGAGATAATAAATTCTAAGAAAAAATTATTAGGAGAGCTAACGAATTTTTGTTAGGCTCTTCTTGATATGTATCAATTTTCTGGCTAACACAAGGTATGAGCTATTACTAGCGTAATGCTACAATTAAAGTCATTATCCATGCTCTTAAATAAGAGCTTTGTCAAAGTGCATGAAATAAGTACTTAATAGGTACTTATTAAGTCCTTAATTAAGAAACGTTTTGCACGAAAGTAGTGACATCTGGTGGCAAAAAGTGGAAACTGGAATGAGATGGATACATATTAATCGTTGGATAGAAAGAGATGCAGCAATTTGACATTTCAGAGAAAATATACTTACAAAAGTTTATTAAATATGTGAAATGAATTCACAAAGGTTTCATTCTTTTAGTCATAAATCTATAAAAACTTAAGCTCAGGGAAATCAGTGAAGCATTTGAATATTCTTGTTTGAATTTAGATTTGGTAAGTATGACACAAAGCTCTAATTTTAGTCCCAACAAATTGAAATCTGAGAATGTAATTTTACCCATAGGCCCCCAAATTCTATTACGTGAAAACTTTCGTTTTATGCCTTCAACTTGTGATACGGAAACATTAATTTCCAACAACTGTCCCATATTATGATAAAACTTTCCTATATACAGCGCGTGATCCAGAAATGTATATTACCCAACGATTTCTAAATTTTAACGAAGCCTAGGATATAATTCTGGAACCGAGAATTCCCTTCCCTTGCCAATGCCAATTGATTTTGTTCGAGATGCATCTTGAAAACTTCTTCTGAGGTCAGCAATAGTTCCATCCACAGTGACAGTTAAAGCTAGATCTTCTTTCTTTTGGAGTCTGACGGGAAACTTTATGCTCTCAATTCTTCCGGTGTTCATCAGAAAGATATTCCTCTTTTAAATCAAAAGAATATGGTTTTTCTCCAAAGCTTTCAACCCTAGGTATGGGTCTTCTTAAGTGAGCTGAGAAAATATTTATTTGTTTGAGAATAATTTTTAACAGAACTTTGGAGAAAAACCAGATTCTTTTAATTTGAAAGTGGAATATCCTTCTGACGAACACCGGAAGAATTGAGAGTTGAAACTAGAGAAAAAGTACGTACCCGGACAGCTTACAAGAACTGAAACGAGTAATCTTGCCAATTAGACAAAAGTACTTTTCCGTTTCTCAATGGGAATTCGAAATTAAAAATATGTTTTATAGACCTTAGATTAACTAATTAAAAAGTGCTTAGTCAAAAGCTCTTGAAATACTTTTCATGTCCTTAATATAAACTAATTAATTAAGGACTTTTACAAAAGCCTTAATTAAGTACTTATTAGTAAGGTCGAGTCCTGCCATATTAGTTACACTATTTTTTTAAAGTCCTGACTTGTCTTATTTTAATATATTTTTTAAGTAGTTACATGTTCTACAACTCCTTAAAACCAAGTAATTGAGATAAGAATTTATTAAACACTTTTTAAGTACTTATAATGTGTTAGTCGAATTGTAACTGATCAACATCTCAAACCATCTCAACAAACATCTCAAAACCATATCATATTTGCGCAAACATTAAAGTCTCAGTCAAAATTCATCAACTACCGATTTATTAGTCGATAATGCAACCGTATCCAGACTTGCTCTTGCAAATTTGCTTAATGTTCTAAATGTAAATTTGTGACAGTTACCTGTTTAAATTATTTAGTTAATCTTTCTTATATTATATTTTACTGATTAATTTAGGATATTATAATATACGATTAATTTAAGATGTGTAACGTCTCTACGGTCTCTACTAATGCTTTATACGTCAGTAAGTTTAAAAAACCTGTAGTAATAGGGGGAGGTGGGGCTACTTTGAGATGTGGGGCTACATTGTTATACGATTTTTTCGCATATTTTTAAAGGAAATTGAGTAAAGGAAATGATGTAATTTGGATAGACAAAACAATTGTGAATCTAAATAAAATAATTGTAAGGACCAGCTTAATTTAGAAATACGTGAAAAAGTCGTATAACAATCTAGCCCCACAGCTCAAAGTAGCCTCACCTCCCCGTACTGGTGATTTGTTTCTAAGGTAAAATCCTCTTGCTTTCTGTTATAATCACCCACTGGTAAAAATAAAAGGGTCAATTTGACCCTTTTCCAAAGGATGGATCATATTTGACTCTTTGAAAGGGTCACCAGGAACCTTTCGAAAGGGTCACGGTTTTGACATCTTTTTAATTCCAGAATAAACGAATGAAAAAAACAATGAAAAAGTGATCTTTGGTGTTCGCTCAGATGAGAGAAATATGATATCAGTAATAAGTTTACAATAAAACATGATTATTCGTGATAAATGTGCATACTAAATTTCAAGAGATACAAAACTGAACCTTTCAAAGGGTCAAATACGATCCATCCTTTTGAAAAGGGTCAATTTGACCCTTTTATTTTTACCAGTGCCCCTTGTGTATCTCGAGTAAAATAGAACGTGCCGTAGATTTTTCATTTCATTTTAAAAAATTGTAAAAATGTTAAAAGTGAAAATTTTAAAACGAAGAGAAGATGCTGTAACCATCCTCTGCACAAAATCCCACTCATTGAAAAATTTTGTACTAAAATTGCCGCACTACAAAAAAGCTTCAAAAGTTCCCACTGTTCTCAGAGTTAGAATATCTAAGAAATTCTGCATAAAGTAAACCTTAAGATGAAATACACGCATTACTAAATCATTAACAAAAGAGTGACAACTAGCTACTGCAAGAAGTTCTTTTATGAATGGAAAATTACTCAATGAAAAATTTCACAATAAAAATTATTCATCAATTTGCTAAATATTCTGGTTGAACATCGTGTATGAAAACCAAATTAATATCCAACGATAAAAAAAAGCTCACACTAATTCGGGAATGAGGAACTATGGCATGAAAAAAATGTGAGATGGCTCATAAATGACCAGGAACACCGTGGAATTGGCAATCACGAAAAAAAAATTCGCGAATGTGTTGCCCGTCATTATCCGGAGAAATAGAAGAAAATCATCAATGTGGAGTTGAATGGCCCAAGCTAGTGCTCATATATTCTTTTCGCTCTTGCTCCCCTTTTCCCCGTCAAAAAAAATTTTTATAATACTACACAAACGCGGTGCGAATGACTATTATGACACAGAACTTTATGACTTTTCCTCTTGCCAAGTGACGTTATGTGTAATTTTTTTTGCCAGGTTACGCCACATAAAGAACCATTTCTATTATCTCTTTCTCCTTCTGGAAGAAAAAAGCAAGAACACAAAAAGAATCGTCCATAAAAAAAATCTTATCTCACGTTAGTGCTCATCGCGATGAATTTACATTGATATAAATTCAAATAATTTTATTGATTTAGAAGAAATTATTGAAATTTTATGTTCTCTCTTTGAAACATTCACATCAACTTATTTCCCACAATTTATACCCTAATGAGTGAGCCTAGAATTACTTCAAACAGTTGAAAACAAATTCGTTAACCATTTAAGAATGTTCAATAAAATCTAATATAGGGGAAAGGCTCATAATTTTGAACAGGTTCTAAATTAAGACACTTTGAGTTTAAAATTGGACACTAAAAATAAATTGATTAAAATTTTGGATTTTTATTCCAATATTTGATGAATAATGAATTATATTTAAATATTTGTTCTTTTTGGAATATTTTAACACTAAATACGTTAAATTTTGAATATGTTTTGTATGAATGAGCAGGACACAGTGTGTCAGTCAGTCGAATGGTGAACATCACGGATCAAGTTGTGATCAAAGTCCAAGTGCAGTGTAACAACTCCCACCTGTACGTGATTTTCCCTACCATATTCGATACCTGATGAAGAGGACATCCATCCTCGAAACGTCGTAGAGAATAAAATTGTGAAAATCAAGAAAGTTTCAGTGTCTCCGCACACAGAAAAATGGAAAATTCTTAAACAGAAACATCCAGGAATTTAATTTCAAATCCCATCCAATGAATGCCAATGCCTTAATTCTAAATCCTTGATCATTTAGTTTTAGTTGCAATTTGCAATTCTGTAGACATTTTTCATTTTCCAGCTAATGTTGAACTTAAGTTCCCAATCTCTTAACTTGAAAGAGCTGGGGATTCTAGCCCATTTCTTTCGTTCAGAGCTTCTAAACTCAAACGCCTTAGGGATTCACATCCAATTTAAGTTTCCAGGATCTTTATATTCTTAAATTTAGAGTCAAATTTTTTCTTTGTGCGTCTATTTCCTGCTACATTCTGTCGAACCGAAATTCTTCTGTATGAATGAGTATTAAAAATATCGTACTTCAAACTTGGAATATCGATGCTTATAAGCAGACTATCCAAAATTATGAGCCCTTACCCTAATTACCAATATTTACTGATTGATTTCAAAATGATTTGTAACAAAATTATAATATCGCGGTCAATCAGTTTCATGTAATCGTTTAGACTATTGCGCCCACAATTCAAGAATATTAAATCTTTTGAAATAAGTTTTCAATAATTTTAAATGTGTTAATAATGCCACCGTCGTCTTAAGGCAGTTTACTATGTCCTTAAAGAAACGCTTTTAAATTTTCACGATTCTTGGCTATTGCTATAATGCCGATACAATAAAATGTTGAAGACACCATTGCACAAATAGATAATACCTAAAAGGTTAAAGAACCCGGCTCTTTAAAATAAGAAAGCCTTAAGAACCTAGCTCCTTAATCTTTAAGACCATCTTCAGACTAGAAGTTTAGCCTAGTTTCCGAAGGTCTCAAAATCTTAAATAGCAACCAATTTAATTTGTTCTTTTGATTCAAATAAATTACTTCCTTTTAATAGTTCATTTCTAAGTCAAAATTTTCCAAACATTTTCGACTTATAAGTATCTAGAGAAATTAAGCCTTATGGCTAAGTCTTAGGTCTGAAGCCCGTATAAGATTGACTTTTAAGACTGTTCAATTTAATGTGAAATAATTCATGGTTATTTGTCATTGAACTGTTCAGTCACCAACGGTTTGGCTCTTTAATCTTTCGGTAGGCATTTGCTCCTTTGAGCCCATTGGATAATTTGCAACTGACGAAATGAAAAATAAATTGATTGATTGATTGATTGGCTGTAAAGCAATTTCAATGCCAATGCTTGGCCTCGTTTCTGAAAGTCTTTAAATTCTAAGTAAAATATGTGATATTAGTTTCTTATTTTAAAGAGATTAAACGTTTCATTGCCAAAAACCCAATTATATATAAAATTAAGACAGGTAAACCATGTGGCTCAGCCTAATTTCTAAAGATTTTATAACGTTTCGGATAGTACAGGGTTGAGATCACGGATTTTGGTACTATAATCCCTAATTTGCATAACATAAGCCAAGCTATCAAACATTAAAGTTTGCATCTCCTTAGCTGTATAGACAATTAAATTAACCATTAACCATTAAATTTGCTTGTGGCGCCATCTCCGGATATCACCCCATCGGACGAAAACAGGTAATATATTAACAACCTTGAAAATTTAAACGCCTAATTGTTACCAAATAAATAGTCGTTCATTACGTTTATTGGAACTAAAAATATTTAATAAAAATAACTACTTCAATTAATTTTGACCTTTCCTATCAACACTCCAAATAACTTTCAGTTTTATACTGTGTAAAAGCCAAGACGTTTAATGCGATGAATTTTATGGAGAGCGACCTGATAAAAAGGTGGTACCCCAAAAAACCTCTCCCATAGACAGACAACAATCATCATCAAAAATGGTCGAAAAAAAAGAAGCAGCAAAAATCATTAGAGCAGGTCACCATCAATTTGTGACCAACTCATGGACGTTATTTGGACGTTATTTTTGGCTAATTAAATATCTGAACACAAATTTCCGGTCACACGAGATACGTTAATTAACTAATTACTTCAACGAAAAATTTACTAAATCATTAGCCCCAGTGGAAAATTCTTCTGTCTACTGCTAATTTTTGGTGTTAGCATAATACAATTTTGCGATCTTTTTTTTTTTGGTAATGTTGAATGTGCATTTATTCCTAAAGCAAAACTACACCCTAGGGATGTTGAATAATTTTTTTCTCTTCTTTTACCAGGTAAATTTCCTGTGGCTAATTTTCATTTTTATCTCCACACCTTCAAAAAGACTCCATTTCTCTTGGGGAAAAGTTCCTTTCTCCTTGGCATCGTGCACAAAAAAAAAGAATTGTGAAAATGAAGTCGACGAAAAAAATCATCATACAAAACAAGAGTACTTAAACTCTGAGTGTTTTTCTTTGCCATTCAAACCACTTTTACATTTTAGTTAGGATCACATCAAAACAGAGAGCCACGAAATGGGAAAAAGTAGGAACAATATAAATGCTGAGGAAAAGAAAAAGGATTTGTTTGGTGTACAAATCTTGTAATTGACAATTGTCTCCCTTGTCGTAGGGCTTAATTTCTTCTCATACCCCTAAAAATGTGTTATATTTCTGGGCAAAATAGACCAAATTATTATTTTAGGTGGTTCACGTGCTTGTGCTCTTTTTTTTTTCTTCTTCTCTTAATTTACGGGGTTTGAGTGGGTGGAAGTAGAGAATGTGGAATGGACATTGAAAAGGTCAAGTCAGGTCACAGCCAGGGCGTCGCCCTCAGGGCCACAAGCGTCTGACGGATCGATAATGCCGTCTCGACGCAACCAAACCCAAAACTCTACCAACTTGCTGCAGTCACCAGCGATTCAGCAGAAATTTCTCCATGGCACAAATACATATGCCAACCGACTGGATATTTTGGGTATAAGTGGAGAAGAGACATAATGGAACTATGAATGTACGAGTGAGAAAAGCTCAATTTTCCCTTTCTGCGCACGCGACAAATGAATTTTCATGCAATCCTGCCACGAACGTACGTGAATCTCTCAAGGGATGTGCATTAATAATGACCAATAAATTTGAATGGGTATGGAAAGTTTAACTGACAACTGACAGATTTAGTGATTTCCATTAAAATGTTTACAATTGAAATTGAAGCTTTTTGAAGTATTTAAGCTTTTAAAATCAATCAATCAAGGACCAATAAGCTAAATAAAATCAATACATTAACAGTGAAATTCAGAAACTCACCGAAAATAATTTTTGAAAAATAAATTTAGATTACCATACTGAGATACAAAAACTAGAATACCACAACGGCTTACAACTTTTGTTAAACTTTGTACCACCTACAAGACAATACCTCAATTTAGATCAGACATTAAAAGATAATATTTTAAAAGTAATTTCCATGTTTTTATAGTAAGGTATAGAAGATGCGGTAAGGGTTGCGGCATTACTTATGACCAGTTCATATTTATGGCCAGTTCATACTTATGGCCAGTCCATACTTATGGCCAGTCCATATTTATGGCCAGTCCATATTTATGGCCAGTCCATACTTATGGCCAGTCCATACTTATGGCCAGTCCATATTTATGGCCAGCTCATACTTCTGGCCAGTTCATACTTATGGCCAGTTCATACTTATGGCCAGTCCATACTTATGGCCAGTCCATATTTATGGCCAGTCCATATTTATGGCCAGTCCATACTTATGGCCAGTCCATACTTATGGCCAGTCCATATTTATGGCCAGTTCATACTTATGGCCAGTTCATACTTATGGCCAGTCCATATTTATTGCTAGTCCATACTTATGGCCAGTCCATACTTATGGCTAGTTCATACTTATGGCCAGTCCATACTTATGGCCAGTCCATACTTATGGACAGTCCATATTTATTGCCAGTCCATACTTATGGCCAGTCCATACATATAGACTGGCCCATACATATGAATAGTCCATACTTATGGCCAGTCCATTCTTATGGCCAGTCCATACTTATGGCCAGTCCATACATATAGACAGGCCCATACATATGAATAGTCCAAACTTATGGCCAGTCCATTCTTATGGCCAGTCCATACTTATGGCCAGTCCATACATTAAGACTGGCCCATACATATGAATAGTCCATACTTATGGCATCCTCGCAAAAATCGTCAAATTTTCTCACAAAATTATGTCAAAGAACCACAACATTAGGAATATTTAATGAGCTATGGTAGCACACCTTGTAGCACAACACAATTTTTTGATCCTTCGAAATAATTTAGTGACAAAAATTGCGATAAGGCCATAAAAAAAGACAGGCTATAAGTAATGCCGCAACCCTACCTTCAGACAATGTTTGGACAACATGACTTTTTACCGTAGATGCGGGTGATTTTTCTCCCGTATGCCCTCTAGACACACCTACGATTTAAGCCGAGAGATGACTTAACGTAATTATAATCAAAATAATAGCTGGACTAAATTCCCATCAGTGTCCCTCTAAAACTAAGCCGCGATGCGGATTAATCAGAAACTTATGAAAATGTAATCCGATCATTATTTTGATTGATTACGTTAAGCCGTCTTTTGGCGTATGTCGTAAATGTGTCTAGGGCATTAGTTTTCGTAAATTTTTCTTTAATTCTGGCCCTTAGGCCTGATCTTCATCGAACGGTGAAAATCATTCTCAAGTACTAGAATTAAAAACAAAAGCTTACGAGAAGCAAGGCTCAAAGTCACCTGCATTCACATACGGTATGTTCTTAATGGATTTGACCCATGGTTCTTTTCAAGATATTTATAGGATAGAAAAAGGATAGGATAAGCTATTAATATACATGTATACTGCCTTGGATAAGGTCCATCAAGGAACACATAACAAAATTGAATTGCCCGAAAATACCGAGCTTTATCCTCGTTTCTAAATAGCTGTCTTAGCACTATTTCAACTTCTGTAAAACAGTGTTCGGATCATAGATTTAGTCCAGTGTATGAAAGTCGCAATTACCTATACATCAAGCAATATCAATGCTATTTCAAAATCTAATAAATAAAATTTCATTAAATAAGGTAAAGTGCCTTAAAGTCCATCGGTTCCTCAAGTCGACCGGAAGAAAATATTTTTTTTTATATTTGCTACAATTTAAAAAAAAAACTCAGGGAGATAACCTCCTTCCGGGTGCGTCAATGGTGTTTCTTCTTTCAGGGACACGAAAAACACACAGGATTCTTTGCCAAAGCTTTCAGCGATAGAGTACGCCTTTCTTAGCCTTTTTAGCCACTGAGGAATGCGAACTAAAGCGCCGAAAGCTTTGGCAAAGAATCCTGTGTGTTTTTCGTGTCCCTGAAAGTAGAAACACTACTGACGCACCCGGAAGGAGGTTATCTCCCTGGGTTTGTTTTTTATTCTACACAACGTCAGTTACCACTCGAATTTGTTATATTTATCGTATGGCCTAACATTAATAGATCAATTATTTTATAAATAAATACAAATCAGTGAGAATTTCATAGAAATTAACCACAAAACATTCAAAAATTGAATAAATAATTCTATCGATTGAGAGGGATCGGTCGACTTTAAAACACTTTACCATATACAACCTCAATGAAATTTCCCTTTCGAGTTTCTAATCTTAAATTTAATTCTAATCGCCCCGTCTTAGCCCCACCTCCCGCTACGGTCCAGATACATTTAAAAATAGGAGAAAAAGCCAATTTCAAAACTGACCAACTGCCCCTTACCCAAAAATCACCAACCTTCTTTAACTATAAATTCAGACTGTTTTTAAATTCGATATTCCCTCTTCATCAACTACGATTTTTCAATATAAAAAAATCTCTTTGATATAAAATACCTGAATTGTCTATTTCATAAAATTGACTAGATTTTCAGATGAAAAAAAAGAAATAAATAACAAAACACTTTATCCCGTTCAAAATGGAGATGATATAAAACTCAATGACAAAGGGAAATTCGCAAAATGCTTGAAATGATACAGGTTGGAAGTCAAATTGACAAAAGTTTGAGCATTAGGAGCTTTATTTATCTGTCATTGTCTCGAGCAGAGTGATTCTTAACAAGTTACTAATGTAGATTGACAAAAATTCAATCAGGAGAGACTGGAGAGACAAAATTAAATAAATATTTTAGTGAGACAGAAGACATGTGCGGACTGTGATGTGTTTTGCTCAAAATTCCTTCACACGACAAATTAAAACATGCTACTGCATCCAGCTTTTCCCGGAATATCCCCAACTTTAGAGGTTCGTTATCGTTTGACCTCAAAACGGACTTTTATACCTACTTAAAGAAGTTCAAGACCTTTAAAATTAATATAATATTGCCCAGATAAATTTAGAAATATGCCCTCTAGAAAGCCCTACCGTTTTATTTTAAAAGAATTGGCAGACTATGGGATAAAAGTGACAGAAGTCACACAGTAAAACAAAAAAAACAATTAAAATAAATTTTCATTTAAATGACATTTAGGCAAAGGCTTTCAGGCTTCGTACAAACACTTCAATTTTCCCCATATTCCTTTAATGCAAAGAAAGGGTCATCTAAAACGCAAAGTCGGTACCTTGAACCGTTCAACTTCAGTCCCTAATTTTATTACAAAATTAGGAAACACATTTGTTTTGTTGTTTTTTTTTTCAGAATACATAAAAACCGTCCTTCTAAGATTGAGCAATAAAATGAGGAATGCAAAAGTCAGAAATTGAAAAAATGATGAGATGAAGAGTCGATGGAGACGCCTGGTGAGCTTTTAATCAACGTCACTCTCCTTTTTTTTCTCACAAAATCCCCGTTAATTCCAGGCAGAGTGACACATAAACCTACCCAGAGAAAGCTCATATACATAACGATACGATGACGATGTTCATGTGAAGTAGCATGAGCTTGATGGGTGTGAAAAAAAGGTAAAGAAATGCAACTTCCAAATGAGGACAAACTTGGAGAATTATGAAAGCCTAGCAATTGTACCCGGGGAAAACTTCAATGAAAGTCACTACGTTTTACACATACATTGAATTTTACTACAAGTATGTAGTTCGTGTATATTTATTTTATAGTAAAATTGCAACCGTGTAGTGAAATGCAGAGGTGCATATTTGAAACAAAAAAAAAAAAGAGGGAAGAGGCAGGTAATTGTTGATGGGAATTGAACCACAACAAGCCACTCCCCGTCAAATAATATTCATCATCGTGCAACAATGCACTTCTCTTCTGCATTTGAGGGACTCTTTTTTAGATACTGCCAAGATTTCCAACACATATAGCTCTTAATTGCCACTCTTCTCAATTTTTTTTCTGCTTACTACTCTCTGTGTCTCCCTACCACTTATCATTCTTTCGCACTCCATTATGATTTAGGTAGGAGTAGGAGGGAGAGATTAATGTTTACGAAGGAGGAGATAAATTCGGTTAGTCGCGATGGTGCTTTTATTTAACCCTTTAAGGACCAGTTAATCATCCATCAATAAGAAAATAATTTTTTAATTAGATATACTTTTAGAGACAAAAAAAAAACAAATGAGCAGACGATTTAATTCGGTTTTACTGATCAGGGGGTTTCGTGGTGTAATTGGGGAGAGCGGTGAGAGCGCGCGGTTCTTGGATTTTGAGATCCCTGACTGACTCGACTCAATCGAGTCGACTGCCGTAGTTGTGAGTTCGAGCCCCGTCCGGTTCAGAACCTAAAGGCTCGTTTTTCAAGAATGATTGTAACATTAATAATGTACAAAATGACCAACCTAGCCCTGTGAAACAAAAACACAAAAAAACAATTTTACGGATTAAATTTAGCCTTTTACTTCTTATTGATTATTGCCATTTAAAAGTACGAGTAAAAACTTTTTTTTTTATTGACGATTCACTCACTCACTGATAAAATAAAAGGATCAAATTGATCTAAATTTGACCCTTTTGCAAAGGATGGATCAAATTTCACACTCTGCACATTCTTCATAATAGAACATGTTAATTTGATACATCCTTTACGAAGGATCGATTTGATCCTTTTATTTTTACCAGTGCTCTCGTCTTTAAGACTAAAGCTACCGAGCCCGGTCAAATTGATCTTTTGGACATATTTCTAATAACGTAGACTTAAATGTTCAAATGCCACTATATAAGTAAATTACTTTTCTTAATATGTCCACGTGATATATTTTTGAGTGTTTGCTTTTGATTTTGTTTTGTCTTTTTCTAGAAAATTTATTCATGTGCTCTACCTACCTATGACCGAATAAATTGACCGGTACTGTAAAAGATTATCAAAGACTATACGGACTATACTATCGCCTCCTTTCAGTCTTGGATATTGTAGAAAGTCCCCTAGAGGCCATTTTGAGGATCCAATCTTCTAAAAGAAAATTAACCAAAAAAGAAGATCTCTTGAAAATACCAGGAAGAAATTTTCGGAGAGTATTGGTGTCTGAGGACGAAATTCCCGCTTTGATTACCTCTAAAAAAAATTCAAAAATGAAAGGAATCGATGGTTCAATTCTTGAGATATTCTCAAAAGACTGGTATCTGGAGGTGACGGAGTAGGGTGAGAATAAAATCCATATGATATTTGAATTACATTACATTGACTTTTGGGGAGGTTGTTAGAATATTCTTAGTGGCTAGTTCTAATATTTTGGTCAAAAAACTGACGAGAAGAAATTCTACCCTTCTGTCCAAATTTTTACCATCTTAGGGAAAGAGAGGTAGGTTTGCTGTGAATGAATGAAATAGCCTCTAAGAGACTCTCTATTTAAAATATCCAAGACTGAAAGGAAGCGATAGTATAGTCTTTGAAAGAGCCTCAAGTGGATCAGTGGATAGAGTAGTAACTCTATGACTGTGAGGTCTCAGGTTCAAAGTTGAGCAGCAGCAGAAAAAGATTTCTCATACCATATCGGCTTTGAATTCATCCAGTGAATGAATGAATAGTAATGCCAATGGTGCAAATTGGCAAAAAAAAGTGAACCGCCTAAACAATAGAGGCTGGTACGAGAACGAGTTTCGATATGAAAGTGGTACTTCAGTCGTTACAAATATTCACCGTCACTGATCCAAACACACACCGAGAAGGGCAGCTGTAATATAGTAGCGGCACTGGTTGCCCACAGAGCTGTGATATGGAGCGGCTACCCGTATCGGGGGATAAGATAGTCTTTGATAACCCTTTTCAGCACCGGTCAATTTGGCCGTCTATCGTAGGAATAGGTATATAAAAACCTCGATAGGTTTAGTGTTAAAGTATTACAATGAAAGCCATTATTCATTCAAAATTACAGTTAATGTCAATCGTCTATACAGCCAATTACCTGTAATCGTGTTTATTCACAAATAAGGTGTTCTGACAATCTTTGATTCCTGAAATAACCACCCTCTAAAACCCAAATAGGGGAAAGCGCACTACCTACGGACGACTCAAGCTTCGAAAATTTCAATTTTTCCTCTAGGGGGAACTGGGGCAGTAGTAAACTGGGGTAGTTGTAAACACTGTGATTTTTTCATTAATTTTAAGACTCCAGAGGATAAAACCCATAAGCATTCATAGATACCATGGGGATGTATGTCCACAGAAGAATTGGTCAATAAAATCCTAATACTTTAAAAATAAAAATCATTTTTCCCGAAAATGTTAATATTTCAATTATTTTGGTCATTTGGATTTCCACCTGGAAATTAAAAACTGTGTAAAATAATCGAAATGTAGCAATACCAGTTCTTTCCTACATCTTTTAGGATTATATTTATGGATTTACTAGACAAATTGAGATTCTCATTATTTCAAAAGAATTAATAATTGGTCAGAAAACAGCATTTGGGGTAGATGTAACCAGGCAATTTCAATTTCACAAAATGAGTAGGTAAAAGAGCGGGAAATTGACCTTCATGCGAAATATCTATAATTCATAGATTACGAAAAAATTGGTGGCGCTGTGTTAAATAAAAAGTCACATGATGTCAAAATATGGGGAAAATCCATTGAAAAATGTCTTTGATATGCATGCTTTTAGTTTTTTTGCTATTTTAATTATTCTTTGTAAAAAGTGTCGTGATTTTTTGAAAAATATTTAGTCTTTATATATCTCTTAAGTAATTAAAATAATCGAGAGTGGTGCAAAGTTAATTTCAAGGGTGGGAAAAAAGGTGTTTACATCCTCCCCAGAAAGTGGTTACTTCTACCCCAGGTATTTTGTGAAAAGAGAAAAATGCACAGGGACACAAATTTTATTTTTATGGAAAACTCAATTGTTTTCCAGCATCCGCATTACCCTCGACGAATTGCCTATACCCAAGGGTAAAACATGAGCTAAGGAATATTTTCCAAAAAATCACGGTCTCCTTGGAAAATCACCTCAAATTCGCATCTATCGAAAATGGTTACATCTGCCCTAGTCTCCCCTATGTTCTTTATGGGTTTCACCGGCTTCACCCATACCTCTTTTCTCACAATTTGAGGCATTGGACTAGCTATTAAAATATGATATTATAATGGGCCAAATTCATTTATAACACATTCAAAAAAAGGGTTTGTGCGAAGCATAAATCGTCCGAAAGTTGCGCGCTTTCTCCTAGACCACTATACAAACGTAACACACTTACAGTTTTAGGACCTAAATAGGTTTATGCTGATCCTCTAGAAAATTTAGCCTGTCAAATTTATCAATAAAGATTTATCCCAAACTTTCGTACACTGAGCGTTTAAGAACGTCGACTAGAAGTCCCTCCCATAAATATGCTGTACCTAACCACTTAGGCCAAAATTTTACTGACTACAAATCCATCCTGAGTTTATTTGGGCCCCTAAGGCCTCTACATACTAGGAGGATTTTTTTTTATAAAAAAAAACTTTTTTAAAGAAAATTTTGACTGTTATTGTACAATGTAAGTAATAATAAAAAATTTTCCTCAGTAAAATCCTAAATCTTTGAATCGGTTTAGGTCTAATATTTTCAGCTGAGTTTTAGATGTGTAGGCTTTATCGGTATCATTCTAGAAAAGTATCAAGACTGGAAATCCATCAAAAACTTATTGAAATAAAATTTGTTTACTTTTAGAGTTAAGAGTTTAGAGTTTAGAGTTTCAATGATAGATTTTGGAAGTTAATTTTGAAATCAATCTTCTTGACGTTGTGTTGTAAACACTGTATCAATTTTATTCTTTCGTTTACCGGTAATTACGATCAGTGGTAAAGTTTAATAGAACAGAGATTAAACGCTGTAACTCCAGTTTGAAAAGAATCTTTTTTTAATGCATGATATTTAAAAATTGTTTTTGATTCTATATTTTATTTTGCTTTCGGTCGATAGTAGGTTTATTAAGACAGATTGTTTCCGATGTGTGATCGCCACTTCACTACAATTGGTGCTTAAACAGAATATCTACATATTACTAAAATCACAACCCCTGAAAGCTAAAAAAGCTTATCTCTAACTTTTTGTGTGGCATTTCTGATAGCAGGGAAATTGTTCACGTCATAGAAGAAAAGGACTCAGTGGGAAAACCCTCAATTTAGTTACGAGAACTAGAGCATAACACGATTTCAGGCACAAGAGGGAGGTAATTTTGAAAGCTTCATCAACATTTCAAATCATCAGGAAAAAATACACGCTAAAAGTGCGTGAGAAATAATAAATACCCTATTTGTGATTCCTAGACGATTCAGCAATTAACCTGCAGCAGCCTGCAAATGATATGTGTCCCTACTTCTGACGATTAGAACACTAAAACCATAAATCTTTAGTTGAAGTTTAAAAAGACGTGCGAATAGAATTCTGTTTAAATTCAGAGGAAGCAGATAGAATAGCATCGTAAATATGAGAATTATTAGTTGGAGTGTTAATTTTAAAATTGATGATAAATTTGTCAGCATTCTCATCATCAACCAGTAAATCATCCCCTCGAGAATAACTCATAAATGGGTGAGTCATAGTACAATATTGAGAGATTTTTTTTTTCACAGTCACTCTACAAAAATTTATTTAGTAAATACAGAGAGTGAGAGAGCGAGAGAGACAATAATGGGAATTTATTTATTTTTAGAGATAACGACGTCGAGTCGCAATTTACGTCACATGAATGATATCACATGCAGAGAATATTTTTATACATTATTAGCATATGAAGTCAATCTTGCGTCTATTCTCTTTCTCTCGCGTTATCACATTTGCTATGATACGTGCTCTCGAAACTTTGTGATATGATTCACACTAGATATGAAAGAAACAACTGATGTGGTGAAATTTATAGATTATGCGATTGACTAAATCACATGAGAGAATAGTAATTTATTGTTGATATAGCAAATGATCATTTGATTTTTGAGATTTATATCTCGAACGCTTCAGGAATATCGTCATTTCCATCACAAAGTGTCGTATAGGGGAAACTGGGGCACCACCAAACACTGAGATTTTTTAATCAGATATTCGATTTCTGAGGGCAACGCCTCTAGGAATTTAAAGACGCTATAGGGATGCTTGTTCACTGAAGATATCATAGGGATAGTCCAAGTAGTTTAGAAATAAAAACTAGTGTTTGGTGCTACCCCGTGTTTGGTGGTGCCCCAGTTTCCCCCAAGCATTTTGCCAATTGTTTTTATTTATTTAGTATTTTGAATGAGCGTAATTTCCCTTTTCTCATATTCTCGAAAACTACTATTTATTTAAAGAACTTTGTGGTAATTTTTTCAATAATAATAATAATAATAATAATTTCAATAAATTAAATAATAATAATTTCAACAATAATAAATAATGCTCAACGCACAATAAAAATGTTGTTTTATAAAGATGTTTGTGACATTTATAATGACAGTGAATGAAATCAAAATAAAATTATCTCGTTTCGATTGCTCAGAATAAGAAACGAATAACTCGAAGTAGGCAAATTTTACAGGTGAGGGATTTGAAGCTGGCATTTTGCATACAGAGTATAGGATTTTGAGATTTATAATATCTATAACTTTGAAAATAATCATCTTTCAAATATAAAATTCACAGGGAAGGTAGAGGGTATGTATTTAAAGAAGTATCCAAAAAGCGAATAAAACGATTTTTGTAAAAAATCAAGTTGTTCGACTTATATTCTGACAAGTCGATATGTTAGAATCGGTGGCAACCAAAATCCCGAAAGCCAAAATCCCAAAAGCCAAAATCCCGAAAGGCAAAATCCCGAAAATTCAAAATCCTGAAAGGGATGAAATTATATGGAAGAAAATGTTTAGAATAATTTCCCAAGACACAGATGATTTCCCTTTGCCTCCAGCAAGCGTGGGTGCAATCATGGGAGTAGCTATGACACTTTTAAGAATTCGGGATTTTGGCTTTCGGGATTTTGGCTTTCGAGATTTTGGCGTACGGGATTTTGGCTTTCGGGATTTTGGCTTTCGAGATTTTGGCGTACGGGATTTTGGCTTTCGGGATTTTGACCGAGACCCGTTAGAATAGCCAGAAAAATTGTAATTTAGATCAGTAAAAAATCACAACTGTTCAGTAAAAAAAATCTATTCAATAAAAAATTGCAGTTATTAATTTAAATAAAAAAATGAAATACTTAAAGTAAAAATTAAATCTGAAAAGAAATTAGATTGTCATCTAAGATGATAGTAGAGAAAACAAAATACAAAAACTTGACTGCTTCGAAGGATCTAATAAATTAAGTAAATGGTTAAATTGACTTTTCTACTGGTCGAAAATGGTTTTTCCACTGAGAAATTCTTTTTTCACTGAGCAAAATTGACTATTTCCTTACTAAAATTCATTTTACTGCTTGAACGCGAAGAGAAAGCAATATATACATTGCGCTTTTTTCAACTTATCACCGTTCTGGAGCTTGAACGGTAAGAAATATCGCGTTCCGGTCTTCGAGGACCCCCAGTAAACAAACATTATCTTAAGATGTCTTTTTTCCTTTTAAAGTCAATATTTGACCAATTATTCGTATCGAAATATTTTGTTACAATGTAATCATCTTATATCCCTGTTGTATTCCGTGATGGAAGAATCTGCTAGTCCATGTGTAGACCTCCCAGGAGCGCCTTCCCCATGATGTGGATGCTCCTTCCATTTTTTTTTTTGGATTTTGTTTTTTTGGACAGAGGCGGTGCATTTATATTACGTTTTACCACAGTGAAAATGTCTTTTTCTGACATTCAGTTGCTTGCACCGGGCGGGACTCGAACTCACAACTTTGAGAGTCAAGTCATAGATCTCATCCGCCCAAAACGCAACGGTCTTGCCTATTGCGTCACTGTGATCCCCTAAGTTTAACCACTGTAGAGGGATTGTGTTAAAACCGATTTACTTAAATTTGGATTTTTTTAGAAACGTCAGAATTTACAATCCGGCTGTAACGTTCTTAATTGGCAATGAAACGGTTTTTTTTCCGGGATTTGATTAATTTTTCTGGGAAATTATTTTTTTTATTGACCTTATGTTTGTTCCCAAGCTAGTGAACAAACGGTAAAAGATATCAATTTCCGATATTATCACGGTCGGTTTTCTCCTTTTTCAAGCTTTCAAGAAGCTTTCAAGTTTCGCACACATTCTGATTTTGAAAATTTCATATTTTATCCCATATTTCTTTAAAGAATCTGTTCTTTGGCAATATATTTTAATAACTAGTATTAAGTCAAAGACTTCCTGAAAAAAATAGGTCAGATACAATAAAGCAATATGGGAAAAATATGAAATGTTCGAAGCCAAAGTATGTGCGAAACCTAAAAGCTTCTCCTACTTTTATTCAATAGCATTAAATAATTGGCCGGGCTTTGAACGCTTTAAAGCCGCAGCCAATCAGAAGACGATTAATCTAAAATATTTCATGAGATAAAATCTTTGGTTGCATGTGGATAAAGTCTAATCGGAATTAATTCTTTAATGCATGATATCTAAATTGTGGTTAAATGTCTAACGATGAAAATCCACTCTTTTGTTCAAAGTTATTCTTTGATTTATAAATTGAACAACATTAAGCGATTATGATGTGACTAAAATTGGTTATTCCAAGTCATGTTTATTGCTAAATCCCAGATTAAACCATTCGGTGAAGTAAAAAAAAACAAGACTTCTGTCCAATAAATCTCCAATCTGGTATTTTGGGGAAATCCAAATTCTTTGCCACAGTAAAATAAATATAAAACATTACGTAATGGGTCAAAGACCCCTTTTCTCTTACGCAAAACACCAAGAATTTTTTTTCTTCTGTCAATGAAAGAAAACCCACCGAAATTTTGTTTACTCTCGATTTTTCAATTATTGAGAATTATTTAGATGAGCCAAAGTGAACGAAATAAGCGGAAAAAGTGTAATAAGACGAAAATTTGCACTTAAGACTTAATAAGTGTTATTAAATTGACTTTTGACGAAAAGATAATTTGCCAAAGGCAAAATATTTAAGCTTCTCCTCATTCTTTTAGTCAATCTTATTTACTGATGCCTTTCTCTTTTTTTTTGTATTTGGGTTTATTAAAGTTCTTTCGGGGATAAAATAAATATTTGTAAGTTTTTGGAAATGATAAAACTTTGGTCAAGAAAGCAATGAGGCCTTAAGCTCTCTGCGAAAAAATGAACACTAAAATGCACATAAAGCATTTTCGAATTGAGTTCTTAAAAATTTTCTTAACGCCCTCCCTTCTGGGCGTTGAATTCGTCATGGCATTTCAAGCACAATTGTTTGTGCCCTCGAGCCGAAGGAAAAATAAAAGTAAAAATTAATATAGAAAAAAAATATAAATATAAAGCATACAATAAAAGGAGGAACAAGAATATGCATTCTCATATTACCTTACTCCATTATTCCAATGTATTAAATTTAACCATGTCAGCCAATCAAAATGACGCTAAAGCATTTGCATATAATTAAACGAATTAAACACTTTTGATCAGTGAAATTTTCTTACAATTACAGCCAAACGGCTATTTGCACACAAGACTTTCATTAAACATTGTGTAATTATTGTCTTTAAGAATGAAGTGTCGAAAGGTAGATTTTTTCTCATTATCATTCACGTGGCATGTAATATAACATATAATTGACATGGGAAATTTTTGATTAAAGTGCACGCATTCTGACTAATCTCCTGCGGCAAAAATGAATAAATTGAATTTGACTTACTGAAATCAATGAGCAGACGTCCATATCCTTTCCTCTGGTAAGGTGGTAAAGTCAATATGCACGACACGTTGTAGTTGAGGAAGGAATTTTTTTCCTAAAAAGATTTAAGTGAAAAACATCATTACATGCATTATTTTACTAAATAATATTAGAAAATTTTATTAATAAATAAAAATATTCAAAAATTAATTTAAAAAAAAAATAAAGAAAATTTCCAAATTACAAATTCGTGTCGCAATGGGGCAGTTTAATGAAGGTGTAGTCCCAATTTTTGATTTTTTTATATCATGGAAGAGAATGAGATGAAACTTTCTTGTGCCAAAAACGGTGATCAATTCAGATTTTTTAAATAATCAATATAGTCATAAGGGCCCAACTAGACCTGAGTCTAGAAGGCTAAGCCCTAGGTATGAAGCCCGTATAAGCTTTTAGAGTATGGCACTTTGGGACATGTTGCTAAACATTTTCGATGATCAGTCTGAGACTGATCATCGAAAATGTTTAGCCTCTAAAATTCGGCAGTAAAAACATGTCCCAAAGTGCCATACTCTAAAAGCTTATACGGGCTTCATACCTAGGGCTTAGCCTTCTGGCTAAACTGCTATAATTTCATAATAAGCATTTTTCTCAGATATTTTATAGACCTAACTCCACAGAGACCCCTCTCGACTTTTTTGGTCCCTCAAAATTTCTATCATCCATTTTCCAGAGTAATTTTCCTCATCATATCTTCGCCTTTCAGACGATTTCTGAGATTTTAAGACACGCTTTTATCCGTCTGTCATTATCACGCTTAAAGCTCAAACGGTTAGAGTTAGAGGCTAGGGACCTTCGGAAGCCCTCCCATTAATTAAGGATCTTTTAAATACCCGAAATACCCTCATTTTCACATCACTCCTCCCCTTCTCCTCCAAAACCAGGTTTTTTCGGATTGCTCGAAAACGAGTAGGGGAAAGTACTCTCTCTTCGTACATTCATGCCTTCGAATAATGTGAATTTTCTTTTAGTTTTCCTAAGAAACTTACACATTTCTATTAAATTTTAGTTAGCTTATCATCGATTATTGATAATTATGTGATAATCATGTGTAAATCTCTTAAGAAAAGTAGAAGAAATTCACATTATTCAAAGGCATGAACGTTCGAAGGGAGAGTACTTTCTCCTATGTGTTAGGGATTACCCAAGCGGACATTTCTTCCTTATACGAAAATACCATTGAATCATTCCTAACCATGTTGGGCGATCTTTTTACATTTTACATAATTTTTTACATAGTAAAAAAAGCCTATAACATGTGCTACATTTTTAACATGTAAAGTTAAAATGTAATTAATTGATTGATACCCATCAAATATCAAGTTCATTTTTTATTTTTTACTCAATCAAAGATTTCGCTGTAATCAGTAAAATATTTTGCGGCTTTTTGCTGTAAAGCTTGTCGTCTAAAATGCATGATGAAATTTACTAACAATCCCAATTCAAATTTTCTACTACGGTTGAACCAATATAATAGTAATCATCTAAAAGATTTTTGAACTTCTATATCTACATACCCAGAGAGTTTTCCAATTGTTCTGTGGTTTCTGTTAATCATCAATATTGTAAAAATCATTGAAATTAAGATTTATTTTCTGATCTCTTCATAACGATAATTTTTTTTGGGATTTTTCTACATACCGTGTTCAAGACATCACATTACAGAAAACAATGTTATGTTAAGGTAATGAATGTTTCTGTGGTAATATTCTAAAAACCATCGTGCTTTATTATTAAAATGAGACCAACCTATTAAACAAAAATTCACACAGAAATTATAATATTATATCGATTTTTAATAAAATATGCACAATATCCAAGTAAAAACGATCTAAATTGCTAAACGTTTCGTTCGAAAGCTGTGAGGATTTTATATTCAATTTTAACCGTTTTGTGCTGAAACTGTGCGCTCTTTATTTGTAATTTTAACCTTTTCGTGTTGAAGCTATGAGTGTTTTACATACAAGTGAAATCATTTTACCACAGAGGGTATGTTTTATGTGTACAAAATCGTTGACTTACTTCACATCAATAGATTTTCATAACAAAATTTTGTCCATGGCTTTCACAAGAATGTTTTCTTGATATTCCTCGTAGCAATTTCAATAGTGATATTGCTTATAGGAAATGTTTAAAAGATTCAAAAATGCTTAATTTTCCTTTTTTACATTTTACATAATTTTTACATGTAAAATGTAAAAAATATTTTTTACTATGTAAAGGCACAACCCTGTTCCTAACAATGATTTTCCAAAGTCAAAATTTTAAAAGGCTCTAAGGAACACGTTTATAAACCAAATGGTATCATGTTTCAGCCCGTTGGAAAGGTCTTGGAATTTCTGAAAAAAACTAAATCGATTCCAATCGGTTATGAACCGATAATAAATCGATACATAGTTCATTAAATTTTATTACTTCTAAGCTATTTTTGGCGATCTTTTAAGTGATTAAGGGTTTAGCATATAAGTCATTACTTCGCGCATTTCGCAAAGCCTGAAACGCATTAGCCACCACTTTTCGGTAAGTTCAAAATTTCAGAAAATAGATTTTCTAAAATATACGTTAAGTAAAAAAAATAACAAGAACAATCAGTTTTTTTTTGTAATAAATTCAATAAATATAATAATAATTAATTTGGTGAGATTCGTTTAAACACAGAGAAATCCGAAAAAGTTAAAATAACATTCCGAAAATGTTAATTTTACCCTTCATTATTGATCCGAAATTGGTGTAAATATTATGCATTTTAGGTGTATTAGGGGTTAAAGTTACCCTTTTTCATGTTAATTTTACCATTAAAAAGGTGTAAAAATTGACATTAAAAAATGTTGATATATTTTTACACCTAAAAACTGTTAAAGTTACGAGAACAAAAAGTTAATCGCACCCCCTTTTTTTGTCAGTGAGGGAATATGGGTAAAATATAAAGTGTTCGAAGCCAGAATGCCTTCCCCTAAATGACAAAAATAATTTATATTTTCTACTATTATATAAATATGTCATTGCTGAAAATTGGAAAATTTATAACCATAAAATTTAATATCTCACGGTTCTTAAATTAATAAATGATAAGAAAAAATAAAACTTTCTTTTTGTATGACTTTGGTAATTTCTTGTAAGTAATCATCTCACTGTCTGATGCATTGATAAATAAATCAGAGACTTTCTGGTACCAAATCACAAAGCAAACATCTATTGTTCTCCTTTGTGAACACAGACGATTTTATCCAAAGTTGTCTTGCATCCTTGACACTTTCCTTGAGATATTCAGTGAATTTGGTTGTCCTTGCATATGCAAAAGACTCTTGAGAATTATATTGCACAAATAGAGAAAGATATTCCGTCGTTCTTCATTAGTACAATATGTCACCGAAGAGCAAGGAAAAGATAAATATGCTGTAAAAAAAACCTTGACTACACTGTTTTTACTTAGTTAATTGCCTTACATTTGCACATTATTGCGAGTTTGTACATTCAAAACTTCCTTGACTATGCAACAAAGAAGCATCACGGATTGAATTTATACCACCCAGTTTAAATGGTGAGGAGATACTTTGGGAATGATTTCCTTTGTCTCATCAACTTATGAGACTAAAATTGCATTTTAGTCTCACCATTGAGCAAAGTAAAGAGAGACGTCGGAAAAAAGGGTAGCAAAGCACCCCAGCTTTGCAGAACGCTCAAATTCATGAGTTACGCTACAGTTCTTTAATGGCTCAACCCATAATGACTTTAAGCTTTTAGTAAAATTTTATTTTCAGTGTGTCATTTTTGAAAGCTTATATTTTAATTTAAATTTATTAAAGTTTAAATTGGTGCTATTTAAGTGTGGATTGACATTAACTATAGACACATAACAAAGGATCCAAAGATCTTTCAAACGAGCCCAAGTTTGCAGGAATCGGCAAAGAAATACGCTCTGTAGGTCTTTTAACTATCTGACCTTGAAAAATTGTATTTAGGAATAATCAAGGGTATTCTTGTATATGGACAAGACTATTTCGAAAATATCTAACACAGTATTCAAATTATTTGAACCGGTATAAAAATCACTTAAAATGTCAGACAAAAATGCTTAGTAATAAAATAATACTAATTAAAACAAACATTATTACTATCTACAGTCAAGTGTGCTAATCCGGGCGCTTCGCTATCTAGATCGTTTATGACTAACCCACTTAAAATAATATTTTTATTTTTTATTTTCGTAATATAGTCACTACAGTAACATAATATAACTATTCAAGTTTGAGAAAAAGCAAAAATAATATTTTTGTCCATTAAATAGGGGAGACTGGGGCACATGTAACCATTTTCGATAGATGCGAATTTGAGGTGATTTTCCAAGCACCACAGTGACGTTTTGGAAAATATTTCTTAGCTCATGTTTTACCCTTGGGTATAGGCAATTCATCGAGGGTAATGCGGATGCTGGAAAACAATTGAGTTTTCCATAAAAATAAAATTTGTGTCACTGTGCATTTTTCTCTTTTCACAAAATACCTGGGGTAGAAGTAAGCACTTTCTGGGGAGGATGTAAACACCCTTTTTTCCACCCTTGAAATTAACTTTGCACCACTTTCGATTATTTTAATTACTTAAGAGATATATAAAAACTGTATATTTTTCAAAAAATCACGACACTTTTTACAAAGAATAATTAAAATAGCAAAAAACTAAAAGCATGCATATCAAAGACATTTTTCAATGGATTTTCCCCATATTTTGACATCATGTGACTTTTTATTGAACACAGCGCCACCAATTTCTTTCGTAATCTATGAATTATAGATATTTCGCATGAAGGTCAATTTCCCGCTTTTACCTATTCATTTTGTGAAATTGAAATTGCCTGTTTACATCTACCCCAAATGCTGTTTTCTGACCAATTATTAATTCTTTTAAAATAATGAGAATCTAAATTTCTCTAGTAAATGCATAAATATAATCCTAAAAGATGTAGGAAAGAACTGGTATTGCTACATTTCGATTATTTTACACAATTTTTAATTTCCAGGTGGAAATCCAAATGACCAAAATAATCGAAATATCGACATTTTCGAGAAAAATGATTTTTATTTTTAAAGTACTAGGATTTTATTGACCAATTCATTTGTGGACATACATCCCCATGGTGTCTATGAATGCTTATGGGTTTTTTCCTCTGGAGTCTTAAAATTAATGAAAAAAATCACAGTGTTTACAACTACCCCAGTTTACTACTGCCCCAGTTTCCCCTAAGTCAGTGTAATCGACTCATTTCAATTTGTGCCAGCTGGGTTCTTCACTAAAAATTTTCTAGTCAGTGATATTTTCGCTAATGACAGCTGGTTGATTGAAAACATTTATTGTTTTTCCCTTGTGAAAAAGTATTTTAAATCCAAAGACTTAATTAAAAGTGAATTACCGAAAAGGTGACCCAGTTAGTGCATGCTGATTTATTTCAGTATTATCATTATTTTATAAATTTTCTTAAATATTTTTGATAATTTTTTTTATATTATGTTTCTGAATGAAGCAATGAATAATTCTATGGATTTAGAAGAAGTAAAAAAGAATTTCATCAGTCCAAAAACAAGCGTTTAAGTAGCACTCTTCGGAAAATGATCCAGTTACCCTACCTTACTATATTTATTTCCGGTTCATAAAATCGGTTGAAAATGATCCAAACTTGTCAAGGATGCTAATGCCTTTGCAATGATCACCAATTCAAAAAAAGTCTTTTAAAACGTTACGCTTTATAATTAATATTTGATTTTAAAAATATAAAAAAAAATATATATTCAGTCTTCTTTTCATAAATGCAGTAAATTTTAATTCATGTTCAAAAATGAAAAAAAAATGTTAGAAATGTGAGGTAGCAGAGTCTCCTTATTTTAACAAACATATCCTGGCATACCAGCAGTTCCAAAGGGTTAGATAGAACCTCGGTCTCCAACGATTTAAATATAGTTGCCTTCTTAATTGATATTTTAATACCTAATTTAATCTTGTAATAAAGTTGCGTGAAAATAAATAGAAATTGTTATATTCGCTGCATTCCCGAAGTATAGGATTAAGTGTAAACCTCTCAATTAAAGCCAATTTACTTAGAATGTGAGCCCTAAACAGGTATATATAGAGTTCTGAGTGGTCTAATTATTAATCGTATCGTAATATTTATATTACAATGCTATATCCCAAGCATTTCGCATCATTTACAAGCATGTAAATAATGCGAAGATCGACTTATGGGGGGTTCTCAAAGGCCTTAAGATACTATCTCAAATCGTTTGGCAGACAGGCAATTGGATAAGCAGTATAACATAATTTTCCAGAAATTGTTTGATTCAAGTGATTTACACTGCAATCTCTGAAGAGTTCGAGCAATAATACGAAGCTGTATCCTTTGCAAAACATGCATTTTAATGGTGCAGCAATGTCATGTCTCTAAATTCTACAAATTGTCGCCATTCTTTAACGATTTGTATATTTAAAATGCGTCCAGATGGAAAGTAATGGATGAGTGCAATTTTCCTTTCGTTTCTTACTTACATTTGACTCATTTAGTTTTTATTTATTCTTTTTTTGGCAACGGATCCATCAATTAATCACCCAAGTCATTGGCCTTTTATACCCAAAATCATCACATACAGCTGAGAGTGAGGCGACGAAGAGAATGTCCAAGGAAAAGAAAAGAAACGTCAAGATGAGCACAAGGAAAAGACCACCAACAATACACCGGGATAGAAAAAGAGGAATCATTTTGAATGAAGGAAATGACTTGAGAACAAATGACTGTAATTAACTTTTTGGCGCAATCCAATTAATTTTCCCAGTGAGCAAACGTTCGTAGTGAACTGATAAAATGTAATTTAGCTCAGAAAAAAAAAGAAGAGAATTTTGTCCAAAAAGGATGAAATGCCACAATAATATCACTTGAATGCATCACACGACAATCAAATTACGAAGGGGATATTAGTTGGGCGTGTGTGTTGGAATTAGAGTGAATATTTGTGATCATTAAGTGAATGATATTACACAAAATTGATATTTCAATCTCTGTGTGGCACCATATACACGAAAAGAGGGTGAAAATGGACTGTGATGGAAAATTAATGGTGCCTGATGTTTTAAGACTGTTGCATGCTTCTGTAACGTTTTTACTTTCAAAACTTCCCAATGATCATCAAAAATATTTGAATGATCTGATGAGCCTGATAACGTGAATATTAATTACATTCTACTCTTCCTTTTCTTCTGGTAAATTAAACAAAAGATGCACCTTTGATGAACAATAAACAGTTTCTTTTGTTAATTTTTTAAGCTTCAAGACAATAAAGAATTTGCTAGACCGATTAAGAAAAATACTATTTTCCTGAGATTTAAAATAAATATAAATTACTTAGTCTTAAAGGGTTTCTATCCCTTGTCCTACCCTTTTCTATAGGGGTAGTAGAAAAAAATGAAGTGTTCGAAACCAGAATGTGTGCGAAGCCAGAAAGCTTTCCCCTTAATACTGTCTTGAGGACTTCGATTGCCCAGGACAGGTTTGCAAGCCAAGCCATTATAAAAGAGCGTCAATCTCGGAACAGAACTAATCTAAGGTGACTGAAGCAAATTTAGGATCTTGCCTGAGAACATTTCAAAATTGACTAAAGGCAACTTCCTAATCTTAAAGCGTTATCTTAAATATCTTGTGCCATCAAGAGCAAGCGATGAAAATGAATGAATGAAATAGATGTCCTGTTAATCTTTCAGTAATTTTTAGTCTGCGAGATTACCGGTACACTATTAATTTAAAAAGCATCCCAGGATATTTTCCGATTGCACCTTAATTTTGGAAAAGTCCAAAGAATCTTGTGAAAAATTAAAATTTGAATGACGGACAACTTGGAAATTCGAACTAACCAGTTTTAAAAGGCACACAACTGTCTTGAAACTTGATAAGATATCAATTAAAAAATTCAATTTTCCATTACCAAGGTAAGAACTCATTCTTTTCGTACAGAAGTAGATCTTGAAAAATTCGGAAATATATTTGAAGATCCAAAAAAGAGACTTTCTTACTTCTTAGTACTTTCGCAAGGTGGCGGAAGTTACATCCTGTTTGAATTTCGAAGTGCTCAATTGTCAAAATGTGACGGTCTTCACATGCGGAAAAACACATAGCAAAGACGTTTACTGCTTCCCATTATTTAATCACTTCGTAGTCACTGAGTAACTTTTAGTGTAGGGGAGACTGGGGCAAAAAGTCATAAATCAAAAAATTCAAAATTCAATATCTTCCTATGTAAAAAAGATAGCGGCTCAAATTTTTTTCTATAGATAATCTCCATAGGCCTTCTTCAATGTCGTAAGTTTCTTAGAATTCGAACAAGGAATTTAGAAAATAAAAAATATCGAAAGTTTTAGCCCTATTTTTCAAAAATTTTCCTTGCAGAAGATAACAATTATTACCTACTTATTTTCCAAAATTGATGCACTGGTAAATATTTTCTAATTAATTTGGATTTTTTGAATACGAATCCGCTATTTATTTTAGAATTTCACAAAATTTAACGAAGTGGTTAAACTGACGTGAAGATAATATGAAGGCAGGACACGAATGTGGGACATTCGTGTCCTGCCTTCATAATTTCACAAAGTTCTTTTCTCCAGAAATCCTTTTATTAAAAATGGCCACTTGGGGTAAAAAGTAACAAAAGGTATAAAGCAAAAAGTAACAAAAAAGCGAAGCAATTTCTGATGTCTCACGGCGAAAACAAACGTCATTATCATGTCTCGCCGCTTGTTGTTCGCATTGGTGAAACGATTTGCAGTCTTTTGTGTTTTTTTTTTCTAAAATAGCTTGAAAAGTGCTTTTCTCGTTTTCTCACTTTTCTCGTAGAGAACAGTGTTTTACAAAGGTGTAGATGAATAAATTTTCTATGAAAATATGTCCTCTAGGTATTTTTTTTTCAATAAAGCGAATCAAAATATGATAATACCCCATGTCTGGTACTATTTGCCCCAGCATTTTTGAGAATAGTCACAAAATTACCTTTTAGAAATTGGCTCGATAAACGTATTTCCTTACAAAATAGAGGAAAATTACTCTCACAAAGTTGTAGAGCGGTAAATTTCCTATAAAACTGCGCTAATTAGAAATTTTTGAAGCGATCCAGTAGCTTGTAAAAAACTAAAATAACTGTTTTGTTACTTTTTGCCCCAGTCTCCCCTAATATTTCATATATTTTGCGCACCTTGTTCGAAAATTTAGTACGAAAATTCGAAATTGAATTTGAATTCTTCGAACTTCAACGACTTTTTGTGCAAATAGAGTTCCATTTACCTTTTATCCAAGACACTATTGGAGAATCAAAATCTAATTCTGTTTGGGCTCATTAGGGTGTTTTTCTGAATTTTCGGCATAATTTGTAAACTATTAATGTGTACGCAGTGAAAATCAAAACAAATTTGTGAAATACGGAATATAAAAGGAGATGAGTAATTAAATTTTCTGTCGCATTCAAAGCATCCTTTATGTAGCCTCGGACAAATTGTCTGGTTTCAATGGATAAAATTGGTGTTCTTGTAAAATAAAATCATATCAAAGGGGAAGAAAAAGATCACTAATAAACCTGTAAGAACAGTTGCAACGCGCAGAAGTAACTGTTAAGCCTTAGTGGAATTATGGATAGAGTAATATCACTGCCACTGGTCCAAATCAGAGGCAAATTTACCGTGATATAAAACAGTATCATCTGCGTAACCTGGCCCACAAATACAGTGATAATGGTGCTGTTCAACAAAGGGAAAATCTTTCTTTTGAATATTTTTTATCACTTTACACTAACTTAGTCCCAGCATTATGCACTTCGGGATTATGCATCTGATGGAATTATGCACATACAATTATGAGAGTTTGCCTACCATTGGGAGTCAATTTATGAAATCATTTTTGAAATACAGTAGACTCTCGCAAATTCGGCTCTTTTAAGATCGGGCTACTTTATAATTCGGGCAGCGGTTACATTTGAAAAAAGTTTGTTGTCATTTTTCAAGTTTGATTATGATTATCAAATGAATTAAATATGCTCAAATTTAGCATGGTTTGTCTTAGTTTTGATGTGATTTTGCATTATTGAGGGATTTTCATGCAATTTACGTTGTATATGAGTGTGTAAACTCAATATCTATATGCACATGTCGCCCGAATTTCTGTCTAATTCGGCTGACATTTCGGTCCTATATGCCCGAATTTGAGAGAGTCTACTGTACGTCTGAATGTATTCTGTTTTGCGACGCGGGAAATTTGAAACCACTGTGCTTCTTTTTCACCGTGGTGTCACATATAAGATTAATATTAATATTAAGAAAAGCCGGAGAGAGAGGTATATAGTATTCAAAATTTCAAATGGAATATCACGTGTGTTAGAAAGAGTACACTCTAGTGGAGTAATACGATGAGTAAGATATTACTGTTCGTATTAATTGCTTTCTGAATCGTATTACAGGCAATTCGAGCAATTTTCCATGCGTGCCAACTGTGATTCTGTCAGTTTTCGATTAAAATGCGAGAGAAAGGCATGATAAAACACTTGCTATCTTTTTTTGGCATTCTCGCACTTCAGAAAGTATTAATCTTAATATTAATCTTATATGTGACATGGCCATGATGCATAATGCCATTTCGCGCATTTTTTCCGATCCCGAAAAAGTGCATAATCCCGGGACTGAGTGTAATGTTCTCAAATGCTTCCGCATTATCGGCTTTTGTTTAGTTCCTGTCTTGACTATTTTTCCTAGTCCTCGCCGTGTTCCAAATACACCAAACAGTCGAGACAGGAACCAACACAAAGAGAGTCGATCATGTAGAAACACTTGAGAACAGTAAGCTGCTAGAAAAAAAATCATTTTTCATTTGCATATCACCATAAAGCAGATTCATCGCCTTGGGGTTGGTTATGCCAGAATGAAGGAATCGGAACAAAACGAAGATATTTTGAGTACTCTTTATTGTACTCAAGTGCTTGTACATAATCGACTTTTCTTTATATTGGCTCTTCACTGAGAAAAAAAAGAGGGTGCGATTAACATTTTTTCCTCATAACATTAACACTTTTTAGGTGTAAAAATATATCAACATTTTTTAATGTTAATTTTACACCTTTTTAAGGGTAAAATGGGTAAAATTAACATGAAAAAAAGATAACTTTAACCCCTAATACACCTAAAAAGAGTAATATTTACACCGTTTTCGGATCAATAATGCAGGGTAAAATTAACATTTCCGGAATGCTATTTTAACTTTTTCGGATTTCTCTCAGTGTTGTCACGACTGTTGTTTGGTTGTTTTAGAACACGGCAAGAACTGGGAGTACTCGAGACAGAAACCAATACAAAGAAAAGTCGATAGTGCAGAAGCACTTTACAACAGTAAAGTGCTAGAAACGCATGTTAATTTTTCATTGGAATAAGAGCATAATGCGTTCAAATAAGAAGCCTAGGCATAGCGGTTCCAAAAAAGGAATAAATCAACTCAAAGACAGTCTTAATGTGTTTGAGGAAGATTGCCATACCTTTTAGATTTCGGAATTAACGTTGTCTTGCAGAGTGATTGGTAAAAGATTTAAGGAAAAATAGATAATGGTTCCTAATTCGAAAGCCGGTGGAAGGATATCTTCCGAACTGGATATTGGACTGTGCTGAAGATTGAACGTTCCTAAAACGCTCAAATTTGATGAATATGAATTACATTAACAAACAAAACCACTATGATATGATTAAATAAAACCTTAATAAAGAATGAACTCTAAATGGCTTGTGGTAAAACTATTCAGACAGTTATTGACGTAGTAATTCATAGACTAATTGACTTCTTTTTGGTATCTTTTTGAATAAAAAAAATCCTCTCATGAATTTCAAGCGTCCAAAGTGAGAAACCGCTAAGCGAATGGTGAATTAAATAAATTTTCTGGTCACTTAGCTTAATCTCATGCTCACTCCACATCAAGACATTTATGCCCTCGGTTTCAGAACCATTGTCATAGTCATCATCAATGTGGCATAACTATATTTATGTTCCACCCGCGGCGCCTTGCTTGGAAATCGCATCCCGTGAAAACCACCCTCTCTCCACTTCACAATTGTCGTCTCCGCGCGCATTTGTGACCTTTCTGTCTCTGGGATTCACGAGTGCTTTTCATTGTAGCCCCCCTTGTGAAAGGCGAATTGGCCATTGGGGGTATGGGAATGTGTATTTGCCACCCTGGTGAGCCAGAAAAAGGGGATAGGATGATGGGTGATGGAGGTGTCTGGTGTCGTTTCCACCCACCCAACCAAAAAAAAAATATCAAAAGCCAACCGGGAGAGACTTTGCTGCTGGCGAGTAGCAAAAGCAACAAGAGCAAATGCTTCCTATGTGTCTGACTCTCTCCCAGACCAAAAGTATATAGCATCCCAGAGTACCCGGGAAACCCTCTATGCATACATATATATATACATACATCATTCAATACCCCCTCCAGACCATAAAAGGTATTATATGTACAAAATCACACACAGTACCTCAGCAACTTTTCGGGATACTTCCTCTTGCATCCCTTATTTCCTCTCACTCACTCACGTTATAATACCGTCGAGACGACACAAAAGTTGAGGTAGACCAAATAATTGTATTAGTTTTTAATGATTAAAAACCAGGACTAACGTACACTTTCAAGAAGACATGCAAACACCCATGACCATTTCAAAAGAGAAAATCCTGGGGAAATCAGTGTCAATTTGAAATATACTCCTATTCCTTTTCCGGGGTGAATCACTGAAATATCAATTTTCATTGTACAATTGATTTCATATGGAAACAATAATCAAGGATTTCCTAGAATTCAGGCATCTATTCCAAGAATGTTCCACTGAAAATCAATCATTCAATAGCACTGTACAAGAGACCAAATTGAGAAATATTGCATTGGAAACAATTATTTCCATCCCAAGGGAAAAATATTCAATCATATTTTTAACAATATAAATATTGTTCGTTGAGATGAATAAGGGAATAATTTTTTTCTGCTTTCCAAGAGAAAGTTCTTGTTAAATTATTTTCTAAATGTTGATTTTATGGTAGGGTCGAAGAAACACTTCTTCGACAGGGATCCCTCATTGACACTTTTTCCAAAACCTTAAAATTTATTTAAAGTATTTAATAAAATATAAATAATATGACGTTTTTTTTTTTAGTTTACATTTTGTGATAAGGATAGATGTTAAAATTTCTTATTCCAAATGGTACAGAGTAGGGTGTCAATAAATCCTGACACGACTTCTTAAAGTGTCAATAGGTGTTAGTTTCACCCTAATTTTCAATTTCAAAGCGCTTTTTTCACTAATTCTCGTGAAGAATTTCCAAGACAGTAAACTTTTTGGAAAATCCTAAAGCGGTAAACAGTTTCCAAATTATTCTTAAAAACCGAAAATCATATTTTTGAAAATTGATTCTAAATTTCTATATTTTAATTTTCCGTATACCATGCTCGAATCCCATAAAACGTTCAATGAAGTTGATAAAGATGATTTAGAATCAAAATTTGATTCCTCAGTCTTTTTTATCTTGCCCCAGGGTGTCCTACTAATATGTCACCAGTAAATGTCAAATTGACAGATATTCTTTACGTCAATGGCAAATGTCATATTGACAAGCGTTTTATTGATTTATAATTGTAACGAATCCACATTTACCAACCATTTCTCTAATTTGTACTTCTTAGCTAATAAAATATAAAACGGAACAAAAAAATCGAAAAAAAGAAAGTGTCATTCAACATGCTTCTTTGCCACTCAAAGACTTCTCATTCAAATTTTTAGCCAAAAAAAACATAATCATCAGTTTTAAATAACAAAACCCCTAAAACTGAATCTTTATCTCTGTTTACAGAGTGTGAAACATTAATCATTGGACAATTTTCAACACAAAAATACATCTTCTTGTCCTCTTATGATTTTAAATCAAAAAAATAAATAAATTTTAACTCTAAACTTCATGAATGGTTTCTATCCGATTACCATCAAATTTCACAATAGAACAAAACTCAACAAACTTGTAATAAAAATGCCCCCCCAGAAAGACATAATTCATTGTTGGGTATTCTTTTGAAAAGAATTTGCCTATAAATCCAACAACATTTTTATCTAACAGTTGATATAATGAGTTAATTTGAGTCTTTAATTAATTATTCTTTACGAGAATTGAAACAAAAGTTGTGTTTTGAAGGTAAAATCTGATTTAAAATTCACACCTCGAACTCAAAAATATTATTTTTTGGGATTAATATTTAAACAACAACATGGTGTATCGTTAATGTAACATGCAGATAAATCATGAGGTGTGAAAACAGTTGAATTTAATATGAAACGCACTAGTTATTTGGAAGTCAACTGATTTAATAAAATTCATCAACTTTTTCTTCAGAGGTCATTGTTCTTCGAGAGACGTTGAAAGAGGGGACTTCTATGCCAAATAAAAAGACTTATGTGAGAAAAATTGTGGTAAAGCATCTCATCTTTGCGGGATGATCGAATTTGTTACAGAACAGATTCTGATTTATCCGGGATTCTAAAACCTTTCAGATGAGTCTAATAGTCTTTAGACACTAGAGAAATTTATGTCTATATTTAAGCAAATTCCCTACGCTTGTGTAAAAAAAAGTCTTCAATATGGGCATAAATTTCTCTAATATGTAGATACCATAAGACGCCCTTTAATCGGCTGAAAATTACGCATTATAGCGCTAATGAAAGGTTTTACCCTAGACACACTTACGACTTAAGCCGAGAGATGGCTTAACGATAATCAAAATAATGATTTGACTAAAATCCTATCAGTTTCCCACTAACTGAGCCGTTACTCGGCTTTGATTTTAAATACGTTAAGCCATCTCTCAACTTTCCGTCTGACACAAGGTAAGGGGGACCCAGCCTTGAGCCATTAATTAACACCCAGCTTTAGGCACTATTTTAGCCCTCATAAGCAAGATCCGAGTGGTAGGCACAAATTAAGGACTGAATCTTGCCACGTATATCAATGGCGGTGGAATGAAACTATCAATTTCACATCCTGATTTAACCTTCAAATTTTATACAAATGATAAAAGTTACAAAGATAGGGATATGTTTTATTTAACCAGGATGAACGATTTAACGCTTTAGAAAAGCAAAAACTATTCTGAAAAAAATGTCTCCTAAAAAATACCCCCGAAAGGAAATAAAAACACGTATTTCAACATCCGAAATTTGTTTATAGTTACCACGACACTTTTCTCTAGACGAAACGCACCCACGCACATTTAATATTGTTAAAAAACACAAAATTACTCACAATCTTTGTGCAAAATTTAAAAACAAATAAATTCTTATGGAAAATATTCCATCTTGTCACTCACAGCTGAGCAACAGGGGCGGTAACATAATTTTCGTAGTTCCGCTGCTCACCACCATGAACGCAAAACAGTGTCCTTCACATATATTTAGTAAGGGGTATTTTGTATGAGAACTTCTTAAAAGTAAGGTATGAAAGATAGAGGTTAATTGAGGCTATAATCCATGCTTACTTGGTCAGACGGGTTAAGTCGTAAGTGTGTCTAGGGCATTTGACCTTAGGAAACTGTTGTTTGGAATAATTCCAAACTGTTGCCGGGTACGAGGTGCTCATTGATAATTTCTCTACCTTGAACTCCGATGGGCAACGTTTTATAACGCTTAGTTTCGTTGTCGGCTAACAGAAAAGCCGCAGGTTTGAAATAGCTCTGGAGTTGAGTAAATGTTTTCAATTTAAAAATATACTTCAGTTGAAATAATGTACATTATTGGGTAAACTTCATATTGTTGTGAACCTGCTTTTACACATGCCCTGCTTAGGGGATGCTGCGTGGTGCTATTTATGGGGTGAGTGCCGTGCTTTAAGTGAATTTAAAGTTACCCCTATACTTCATGTGAGCAACACATATTCGCCACGAAGTAAGTCGAGCTTAGGTATAGGTCTATCATTCGCGCTCGAGTGAGTGAATAAGGGCAGCAACTATCCTACCTGCACCAATTTCACCAGGTCACTCTAGAGCGCGAATTTCCTTCTCTGTGCGCTTTTTGGTTGCAAGAGATTCCCCGTAATATTTGCTGTCATAGTGAAGTAAATAAAGTGGTGTTGAGTTTAACTCCTGGCCTTTGTTTTTCTTCCCTACTGTCGTGGTCTCAGGCCAAATCCGCAACAGTATTAAACATCAAGCAGAAATATACAGTAGATTCTCTCTCAAATGGGCATTTGGGGCGAAATGTCATCCGGTTTATCGATAGATTTGGGTGTCAAAGCCTTTGTAAATTCCACGAATAGCGCTCAATTATAAAGAATCACGATAAAATAGGAAGAACTACAGCGAATTTGAGCAAATTAGCTTCATAATTAAATGTGAAAATTGTCAACAAAATTTTTCACCCGATTGAAAAAGAGCCGATTGAGCGAGAGTCTACTGTAGGTATTTAATGGCGTCTACACACTAGAGAAATGTATGCCCATATTGAAGCAAATTCCTTAAGCTTGTGTAAGAAAAACTTTTCAATATGGGCATATACATAAGATCCGTACATCATACGCATCCAAAGTCTTATTTCGTGAAAAACTGAAAACTAACACATTTTTTGAACACCCGAGATCTCACATTGAGACAAAGGATAGCAATAAATAATAATTGGGTCATGCCATTCTATTGCGCTACTTGCCAGGGACTTACTCGCAAGAATGGCAGATAATACCTCCTATAACCAACAATTTCAATCTCACATGGGTATAGAGATTATTATTAATCGTATCGAGATATTGTTTTACAAAGTAATAATTTTTTTACAATGTCAATTCTCGTAGTGGAAGAATCTGCTAGATCCATTGTAGACCGCCCCGGACCGCCTTCACGTGGTGTGGATGCTTCTTCCATGCTTCCGGAGTTATTGGGCGAAGGCGGTACATTATATTGCATTTTTATTATGTGAAAATTCTCTAAATCAAAACTTCACATCTTGTTTACCGGGCGGGACTCGAACTGACAACTGGTAGAGTCGAGTCAGAGATCATATCAGCCCAAAAGCCAACGGTTTTGCCTATTGTGCCACTAAAATCTCCAGGATGGGAATACTAAACTAATGTACAGATTGACATCTTTACAGAATCACAAATAGACTTAGGAAAGAGTAAATTAACAAGACACTCTGGAAACACTTCGTCGTAGAAAGTCATTACTGATTCGATACGTCTTGTTCCGAATTGTAATGTCTGCCTTGTTCCAATTTACCCCAACTCGTTTCAAAAACCACTGATCTAGTGTTACGTATTTTTCCCGTTTATAATGTTCCATGTTAATGATCCTTGAGTCTAGTACCAGACGAATTCCCGAAAACCAAAATACCGAAAGGCCAAAAGTCCTGAAAGGATCGAAGTCACACGAAGGATAATGTGTGGAATAATTTCCCAAAAGACTGAAAATATCTCTTTGCCTCCAATAAGCGTTTAACCGGGACCTCCTTGAATTGACTTATAAGGGTTCCCCATAAGACCTCAAGACGCTACAGCCAATCGTTTAGCGTGTAGATCTGGCAACAGCCAGACGCACTGACAGACAACAATCAAATTGACGTCGATTACCCAAAATCAAGGAATTATAGTTATTACTCTGCCTTCGGTAGAGCTCGAGCAATAAAAAAAATCACACCTTACACATTTCACAATATTGTGACTCAATTTTTCAGCTCAAAAAGAGGAGATTGATCTTATTTGACGAGCAAAAGTGGTTAAAAAAAGCAACAAAAAAAATGTGATTTGTTAAAATTTGCCATAAGCTTTTGAGAAAGTTTCAGTGTGACTTCTGTGGGTGGATTTGGGACGATATATATATTATGGTAAAGAAAGATTGTTGACCTTACGCCATCCCTCACATCGATTCCCCATCATCCAACATTTTCCATTACAGACAGACTCTCTCCTTGTTCTTTTTCACTCTGCTCTTCGTCGTTTTCTTATAACTTTATATTACATAAAATCCGTCTGATTGAATCACTTGGAAGAGTCTCCCGCATTATTTCGTCTTGGTTACATAAACACATATACCTATACAGAAAACGTCTCGGGCGGTGTCTCTTATTCTTTTGCTAAATTATCACGTCATACTATGTCGATATGGTCAGGAGGTATATCGTTCCCTCTGTCGCTTCTTATGCGTCTTCACTCCCGGAGGCAAACTTTTCATGCTCTGTCGAATGGTCGAATCAACACGGAAATGATCATGGAGGGATGATTGTTAAATGGTGTGTTCACCTGAACCTACATATATACCAAAAAGGTATTGACTGTTTTTTTTTCTTCCTTGCCACAGCCACCCCATAGACATAAATCAACATTTCCCTCGAGAGATGATCATGGGAAATGTATCTCATTTCTAGAAACGTTCAATGAACTCACCCTTTCCCAGGCTCTCTATGGATGTCCTCACTCGAAAGAAGACAGAGCCAACAGAAGGGTTTAGTCCCACCTGGACATGAGATCCAGGTTCAAAAACGAAAAGTACTTGAAGAGTATAGTAAAAAAAAAGTTTCTTTTCCATACCACAAAAAAACTATACGATTGACACCTGCTAAAATTTCTCTTCTCTCCCTGGCAAACAACTAAGGGACTACCCAGAACACAACTGCCATCAATTGGCTTCTTGTTTCAAACCAAAAACTCTTAACGCACTTTCAAGTGGCCACAAATGGGCATTAAAATAAAACAATGGACATATAAAATTCGCAAAATGCTCGAATGGCCAAAGTAAGAGCGCTTAACTTGTTTCCCTTCTCTTCTAATACTTACGGAAGCCCGCAGCTTAATTAAATCTTCACTGATTCGTTTTAGACCAATTTAAACGAGGAGATTTTAAAGGGAAAGAGATGGTAAATCATTTTAACTTTGCGGAGTGTGCGAATTTACAAGACAAAGCTCTCTCTGAAATTTTTTATTCATGGCCTATGAATATACTTAGACATTAACTTTCGAAAATTCTATGCCGAAAATTTTTTCGGTGATAAGGCAGATAAAAACTCGTAGGAGCAGTTTTCGAAAAAAAAACTAAAACATTAAAATTAAAATCATATAAACCAATTACAAGTACTTTACTGATTCATTGTTCATTGGAACTAAAGCATTCGGATTGAAATTTTTAATATCTTTCCAAAAAATCCAAATTAAGCAAATCGGTTTAACAATGGGCCCTTCAGAAGGATTGAATTTTTACCTTCAACAAATCGATATCGTAAATTTTTACGGCCAGACGAAATGCTCCTCTGGGCAACATCCAAAACACGGCCAGAAGAAGATGGAAGATCTCACAAATTTTCTATTTTAGCTGAGACACACTTGAGGAAATTATAACAGGCACCAGGGAGATTTTATCTACACTGAGAAAAAATGGGGGTGCCAATAATTTTTATTCCTCATAACTTTAACATTTTTTAGGTGTAAAAATATATCAACATTTTTTAATGATAATTTTACACCTGTTTAAGGGTAGAAATAACATGAAAGAAGGGTCACTTTAACCCCTAATCCACCTAAAAAGAATAATATTTACACTTATTTCGGATCAATACTGCAGGGAAAAATTAACATTTCCGGAACGAAATTTTAACTTGTTCGTGTGTTACACGAGTGTTACACTGAGTGAGAGAAATCCGAAAAAGTTAAAATAACATTCCGGAAACGTTAATTTTTCCCTGCAGTATTGATCCGAAAACGGTGTAAATATTACCCTTTTTAGGTGTATTATGGGATAAAGTTACCCTTCTTTCATGTTGATTTTACCCTTAAAAGGTGTAAAATTAACATTAAAAAATGTTGATATATTTTTACACCCAAAAAGTGTTAAAATTATGACGAAAAAAAGTTAATCGCAGCCTCTTTTTTTTTGTCAGTGAAGGAACGAACCACTAATTGAAATTTTCCAAAGATCATTAATACATACCATAGTGAAGTGCACTTAGAAATACTCCCGATCCCATTCAAACAAGTCCTAACGTACAAACTTAATGGGTAATTTCTAACTTTAAAGCGAATGAATGGGACGTCAATTAAAAAATTAAGAAATGCAAAAATCCAGAAATTTTAACATTCTAGTCTAGACACAAACCATTTGTCAAGGATTGCAATTTTAGTGAAAACCTCTGAAGTTTTGAGGATATCAAGTTCCTTTGTTCCTAAGTTCGAGCTATAAAGCATGGCAAGGGAAGAGTTATACCTTTTGCATAGTAATTCAATAAAGGATATGATAAATTTGCCCAAAATGAATGGAAAAAATTAATTTGCCACTATTATACATTTTTTTCCTCTTTCTTCTACAACACAATTTAGAATACACTAAACTTCCATTATGACCACAAAACCCAAAAACCCCAAACGCATATGTTGAGTTTTAATGTTGGCAAATTATCATGGAAGAAATGCATCACCTTCACCCTCAGGTCCTTCTTGTATTTTCAATGTGTAATTGTTTTATAAGGACAGGGGTTAATCAGTCGATTCACATAATAATAATAATAATATTCTTTCACATGGGTGTGATGATAATAATGATTGACCTAAAACCTTTTTTACAGTCTCGACAGTGCAAATTGTGATCATGTTTGATGAAAACTTTAACAACAGGCCATGTCAAGGTGTTTTGCTTAACCACCTTCTCATTTCTTAAACATTACATTTGCATTTATTTGCAATAAGAAAGTTATTCAATCTCGCGTATTTTCTTTGAAAGAATACGCATTTTGAAATTCTTATACCATTTTTTACACCTTGACATTTTTTTTACATCTTTTCAATTTGTATTATTATAGTAATAAAATTTTAGTAATTGAAGACAATTTTGACTCGGCCAAAGTCAAAGATCACGCATCTAATATTTACCGCAAACTTTCTGGTAAACCAGACACATGATAACGTTATTATACAGTTTTGAAATTAGGGAAAATTAAACTTTGAAGTAAAATGTCAAATTTATAGATCACTCAAAGAAAAATGCAAATATTTAGCTCTTTTCATCAATTTAGGAATGATTCTTATTACAAGTCTTTTTTTTCAATGAAGTCTTCAAAGAACAGGTTGAAAAAAAAACGGTGAAAAAGTGGCTCTCAGAATAAACTATTAGCGGCAACCGGCAAAATTGTGCCGATTTAGAAATAAAAATCGACATACTAACACAATTTGGCCAGAAATCGACGGATCGGAAGCGAAGAATCAGCAGATTTAAATGTCAGTTGTTTCTTATTAAGTATAGCTTTTGTTTAAACTCGTGTAACATCATAAATTTTCGTGAATTCTGCGGAAATTCCGCAGAAATTCAGCGGAAATTCTTCCGAATCGGAGGACTGACACGAGTTCGATAGATCGGCACAAGATCGATTAACCCGAGCCCGTGCGAAATCAACAAATCAGTACAATTTCTACAAAAGATCGGCATATCGGCATTCGAGTAAACCCTGAGCGGCATAGTTATCCATCCCTGGGGTTGAAAATTCGACATAGATCAGGTCCATTTACAAACAAAATAGGATCAAAGGTAAGCCGGTAATCCCTTTTGTTCGAGCCGGTATACCTAGTCCTACGATTGGGAGGTTTTTGCTCAAAATTGCGCTCGATAGCTTGACATCGCATCGATTTTGATAATAATTTCCTCCAATATCTTTCCTAATTTGAATTCTGGGTGACAAAGTCTTTTTTTTTACAGTAGACTCTCTCAAATTCGGGCATATGGGACCGAAATGTCAGCCGAATTAGACAGAAATTCAGGCAACAAACTTTTTGAAATGCAACGATTTTTTATTCATGTGTATATAGATACTGAGTTTACACACTCATATATAACGTAAATTGCATGAAAATCCCTCAATAATGCAAAATCACATCAAAACTAAGACAACCCATGCCAAATTTGAGCATATTCGATTCAATTGATAATCATAATCAATCTTGAAAAATGACAACAAACTTTTTTCAAATGTAACTGCCGCCCGAATTAAAAAGTAGCCCGATCTTAAAAGAGCCGAATTTGCGAGAGTCTACTGTAAATAGTTACACTACATAACAGTACCAATGTGTTGATTTGTAAGCTTATGCCGAAAGTACACACAGGCTTATTCCGAAAATAGACACAGGCTAACCCTGGAGAATACTCAGCTCGAAAAATTTGGCGATAAAGGATCACCCCAAACTATCATACACTGAGGATTTAGGATTAAGGATTAGCGTTTTCAGCGTAAATTTCTATTAAATGTGAACACTTTGCTTGCTGAAAGCCTTCTTAAGTACAATATCAATGGATTTTACGTACAGAAAGGAGCACTCTGACCTTCCCATTACTCCTATCTTAATGCATTTTAAAATTTTGGACCATTACTCTCCGTGTTTTTTACCCAATTGACATTTCGAAAAGCACCCAAAAACACCCAAAGTGAAGCTTTTTATTTTCAGCACTGGCGCTGATGTCGCCTAATTCCCGTAATTTTACTAGACCTCATGAATTTAGAACATCAGCCTGATCCTCCAAATTGTGGGCTGATCCGTGAATGTATCGACACCAAACCTTGTTTTTCGGGCTAATCCCTAAGCCGATCCCTGTGTCTATTTTGGGCTTTATCCTCGAAACTACTGAGCTCGAAAAGTTTGGCCATAAAAAATCAGTCCATATCATACACTCAAGATTTAGGATCAGGAATTAGCATTCTTTGCCCACATTACTAATAAATGTGCAGTGCAATCTTTGGTTGGTGAAAAACTTTTTCTCATACGAGAGGAGCACTGTGACCTTCTCATTATTTAAATCTTCATGCATTTCAAGATTTTGCGATATTACGTCTCCGGGTCCCGGTGAAACTCCCGAAAGCCAAAATCCCAAATGGGTCGACATCCCAAATAGCCAAAATCCCGACTGTGGATAAGTCATCGTTTTGGGCTTTTCGGGATATCTGGATTTTGTCTTTTCGGGATTTTGGCTTTGGGTTTTGGCCATTCGCGATTTTGACTTTTCAGAATTTTGGCTTTCGAGATTTTGACTTTCGGAATTTCGCCCATTCGGGATTTTGGCTTTTCGGGATATTTGCTTTCGGAATTTCCACCGACACCACTCTACAGGTTTTTTCATCAAATTAACATTTTGAAAAATACCCAAAATGGCTCTGTTCAGTAATAACCTTTCGAAGAAACAAAGCCACTCCAAAGCCTAACCATTCGAAAATCTACCGGAAGCCTAAAGTGCAAGTTCACGTACTCACCGCTTTAGCGCTAATTGTTCTGCCACTTCGAATTTCGATATTCTTGACACTTCAATCGTCAATCAATGTCAAAAGCATTGTGCAAATGTTTACTGCAAAAAGTGATTTTTTGTGTAGCTTTGTGGAATTTCAGGATGGGAGAACGTTCTAATCGCAATTTAAGTAAAATAAATATCCTATTCATGAACTTTTTAGGTAAGTTCTCTTTGATTTACTTTCGAATCGGTAAAGGAAAAACCGCAACCGGAGAGAGCTCTCAAATCGGTAAGGTTATTACTCAACAACAGGAATAAAGATTTATATTTTTTACACTGGCGCTGATGTCGATAATCCTCATAAATTTAATTAGATCTCATGAATCTAGAAGGTGAGCTTGATCCTCCAAATTTTAGGCTTATTCTTAAGTGTATCTACTCATTGAACTCAATTCCGAGAACTAATTTTTCTCAACATAGATGTGAAGAGCTATTTATCTAAGTTTCAGTAGCTTTTAGTAGTCTAAACTTTAATGAATCCAAAACCAAATTTCACTGAGACATTAAAAATCGAACATATTGCAAAAACAACCATGTGGAAACCATCCCCACAATTTGAATATACAATTCTGTGAATCTCGTGCCTCAAAGATATTAATCGATATTCCAGATTTTACCAGAAGGATACAAATGTTCTTCAAGAAATTTACTACCCTAATTATTTATTCCAATTATACTGAAACTCAAAATCAATTTGCTTTGCTGCATGGTATACCAAAAAAAGACCAATATATATTGAGTAAAACGGTATTTATAATTTATATTGGCTACACATTTTTCGCCCTCTGTCCATACCTCCAACGTTAAATGGCATTTTGGAAGAAATGACCACAGGTAAACGACCGTGTTTTGGGTATAATGAGTACTAATTGTGCAAATACGCCAGTTTGTAAATTGTAATACGCAGCAATTAAGAGTATAATTTCATTTCAATGGTCACATTAGTGGGATGATGAATGATTTAAGAACAATAGCATGTATATTTTGCAAATTTGCATTTCATTTTATCCATTGCACATTATCAGTAAAATTGTTGCAATTGACAATTTATATATCCACTTTTCCATTTGACTGATCCTTCTTCTGCACAAAGATGAAAATGAAGTAAAGATTGCACAAGACTTGGCCATTCTTCATATGGTGAACCAACTTAAAATTCCGGGTTCGATGTTCACGGGATTATATAGAAATGTGTGGAAAATCAGTATCGTATTTAGAGGTGAGTGAACCTTGGATATTTTCCTCCCCAAAAAAAAAAAGGTTATGTTCTCTCTGGTTGGTAAAAATTTTGGAGCATCACCATAGCTCGAGTTGGGGTACGGATTGTAGCAATATTTCTCTCTAGCGCCATGTCTTGCATCACCCACCCCCATTGAGTTCACAAAAATCCATATATACTTTGGCAGGGGAGCACATAGAGACATAGTCCCATCCCTTTGTATAGCAAATCTAACGCCATAGAGATGCGGAGGAGGACAGAGAGAGAAAATGAGATACGACAGAGATCACCCTCTGCAGCAGCCAATACGCGAGCGCACACCCCCTCTGTCGGCTGCGCCACATACTTCCTCACACCATTAAGTCAACCGCGACTAGACTGCTTCTGCAGCAGAGACCGACTGAGAGAGTCACTAGGACGGGAAAGTTCAACGACCAGCATCCGCAGGAGCAAGCAACTCCACAAATTCTCACATGCCAGACAACACACAAAACACACATTGAGTCCCAGACGAGGATGGTGACGCAAGAGGAAGGCAATTTTGCAGTGAACACATACACACAAAATTCAACTGCTGGAACACACTCCACTATCAACTCCCGCGTACTCCACAAAGTCCCAACCACTCCAGAGACTCCCTCGTATTTGCACTAAAAGGATTGGACTGATTTCCAAATTGCCATTTTATACCCAAAAGACCATTGAACTTTAAGGAAATCAAACAAGATTCTAAGGAAGAACTGATGTTCCCATTGCCCTACTAATTCAGTTAGGGTCGGAGGAACGTCTGTTCGACAGGGAACCCCTATTGACACTTTTGTCAAAATGTTGAAAATTATATTACAGTAAAATATAAGTAATATAACGTTTTTTCTATAATATACCTTTTACTATAAACAGAGATGTTCAAATTTCATATCCCAAATGGTACAGAGTAGGGTGTCAATAGGTGCTGACACGAGTTCTTAAAGTGTCAATAGACGTTCCTTTCACCCTACAAAAAAAAAGGATCCCCTAAACAATGTCTTACTGTTGGAACCTCTTGGCTTCGTTCAGTAATAACTTTTTGAAGAGACAAAGCCAACCCGTCTGACACAGGGTAAGGGGGCCCAGCGTTGAGCCATTAAATTAACACCCATCCATAGGAACTATTTTAGCCCTCACCGGTAAGATCCGAGTGGTAGGCCCCAATTAAGGACTAGATTTTGCCAAGTACATCAATGGCGGTGGAATGAAACTGTCAATTGCACATCCTGATTTTATTTTTAAATTTTACACAAACGATAGAAGATACAAAGATAGTGATATATTTTAATTAACCAGTATAAACGATTAAACACTTTAGAAAAGCAAAAACAATTGTATAAAAAAATTGTGTCCTAAAAAATGCTCACGAAAAGGAAAGAAAAACACGTATTTCACGGTTGCAAACTTGTTTATTGTAATCACGACACTCTTCTCTATACGAAACGCACCGACGCATATTTATTATTATTAATAAAATCACTCAAATCGCACAAAATCACTCACAAACTTTGTGCACATTTTCAAAACAAATAAAATCTTTTGGAAAATATTCCATCTTGTCACTGACAGCTGAGCAACACGGCCGGCAACATAATTTTCGTAGTTCCGCTCTTCACCACCATGAACGCAAAACAGTGTCCTTCACATATATTTAGTAAGGGGTATTTTGTATGGGAGCTTCTTAAAAGTAAGGTGTGAAAGATAGGGGTTAATTTAGGTTATAATCCACGCTTACTTGGTCAGACGGGAAGCCAAGCCTATTCGAAAATCTAGCGGAAGTGTAAAGTGCAAGTTCACATACTCGCCGTTTTAGCGCTGATTGTTCTTTCATTTCGAATTTCGGTATTCTTGACACTTCAATCGTCAACAACGTCAACTACAGTGTGTAAATGTCTAGGGGTCTCGGTAGCTCAATGGGCAAAGTGTTGACTTTGTGACGCAGAGGCCCTCGGTTCGATCCTTGATCGAAGCGCGTCTGGTGAATAATTAGAAAACAGTTTTTCACCGTCCTTAAAAGCTACAAACTGAACGAAAAATATCAAGAAGGAAGTATGATAAAAGATAAGGGAGCAAAAAAAGGATTTGTGATGGAGCAAAAAAGAAAAATGATATGAACTGTTTGAGATAGGGACTTTCAGTTTCCAGATTACCTCGCCTTCCTAACCAAATACTTTTATCAGTAATGAAATCCAAACGTAAAGTGGTATCGCGATTGCCTTATATTTTGTTGTAAATGCGCAAATAGCTATCGTTGGAGCCCTCTAACTAACGCCTGAATGGCCTGAATGTGATTAAATCTTTCATGCTTCAAAACATACTTCGAATAGCAATTTTCATGACGGAAAATTATCGCTTTCCACTAGAGTCACAGTGGATAGTAATATTTTTGTTGAGGAATGCAGCCCTGCATGTTGAACGGGTGTAGAACGTAAGCTTCCCTCCACAATAAACTAAGACCTGTAGAGAATGTTCCTTCTGATCTGCGCTGACTGCCCAAGCGATCACATCACTCTAAGTGAACTCTAACTTGTAATAATTAAATATCAGTGAAGTAAACTAATTTAGTGAATTTGAAGTAGTGTCTTTCTTATCCCACTCGGTATTTGGGCTCCACCAGAGTTTCGGCGACAACGCTGGGATATTATAAAGCTAACCCTTCCTCTCCCCTTTCAGATGAGAACATATCAAATATGTATCGGAAAAGCATCCTAGAAAGAGTGTTAATACTGTGGGCATCAGAAAATGTTAGTAATAATAGACACTGGAAGTCCGAAGAAAATACGGAACCGTTTCAGAAATCGCGCGCGAAATCAGGTTGAACAAAAGGGTACGTTTCCTCCTCCATAACGACCTTCATGTACGCCGGATGCAAATTCATTCGACTTTTCCGTGTGGGGCATTCAGTTAGAAAGGTCAAGACTCAAGACTAGAATCAAGTTATCAATTAGCTGACGCTCAACCCTTCATCGTGAATTGGTTCATATTTTGGAGACTCACGTTCGGATAACATGGGATGCGTCAATCAGCAGACTCAGGGCCGTAGTTCGTGCCAAAGATAATAATAATATTGGTAGCACAACTTTGGAAATTCACAATTAGGAAATTCGGAACCTCTGTCCTATGACCAAAAAAGCTCTTCCAAGCCCGGGAAGGGATAAAAAAGAGAGATTGTTCTCGAAATCCAAAGCCAGTACTTGATTTCTATTGTGAACTTTGTGGAATCCCTTATAAATTATTAATGTTTTCTTGGGCCTACGACTTCATCTTTCTCACCTCGTATTTCCTTTGATCGCAAGTTAATTGAAAGTTAACACAAGAAGTTCAAATTGTGAGTTCATACTTCTTCCTTCAGATTCATACCGTTTAAGACCGACTATAACATACTAAAATTTGAACTTTTACCATTTGTATGGACTTCGTTTTTAATTAAATAAATTTTGAGGGTACTTCAAAAACGGCAGAATAGAAGTTGAGGAATGGAATTCACAGATTTCCTGCCCTCCATGACTACTTAACCTCTGGAGGGAACCACTCTTTCCGTTCTCTCTCCAAAAGCATTTGTACGACGAAGTAAAAACGTATGAACATACACAAATTGAACCCGATCGGACAAGGTCGAATTTCAGTTCATACCACCGACCGAAGCTAAGATTGCTAAGAATCTCAACCAAGAAGAAAAGCAGACCGTCATGGTAATCGGATAAAGAAGAACTGATGTTTTAGATACATTTACGGCTTAAGCCGGGAGACAGCTCAACGTAATTATAATCAAAATAATGATTATTGATCATCAAAATAATGTTCACTAATCCGTATCTCAGCTTAAACCGTAATTCCCTAGGCACACTTACGACTTAAGCCGAGATACGACTTAGTGGAAAACGATGGTAAAGCAGTTTAACCATTATTTCTAAAGGCCTCGAGAGACCTGAGGATTAGCCGAGAGACGGCATAGCGTTATTTTATTCGAAATAATGATTAAACTACATTTCCATAATTTTCCACTAAGTAGTGTCTCGGCTTAAGTCGTAAGTGTGTCTAGGGCATAATATAATTACGCTAAGCCATCTTTCGGGTAATCCTCAGGTCTGTCAAGGCCTTAAGTCTGTCTAGGACATTACTTTGCACTGACGTAAATCTTACCTCAAAAAGACTATGTATAATGGATATACGTACGACGGTAAGGGGTTTCGCCTTGTTTCAATGTATAAATGCTCAAAAAGCAATCTTAGAATTTAAGGAAAAAGTTTCAATCTGTATTCCCCGACATGTCAAAAACCTTTTAGTTCCCAACAGTGTACGAGCAGAGTGAAAGATTTGTAGTATTGTGGAGAGTAATTGTAGTAAACCCCTGCAATTTCCCCAATGAAATGTTCCATTGGCAGAGGACCATCCACCTCCTCTCGCATCCACGCGCCTTCAATCATTCAGCCACCCTACCCTCAGTGGGAGTCCCGTACGGTATCCCCCATTGCTGCACCACATAATCAATTGAATTGCCATCGAAAAAGAGGATACACCGTATACAATGGCTCGTCGTGCGAAGAGATGGTACAAATGTTCATCATGGAAACAATGAGATTATGATTGAGTGATATTCCCCACGTGTGAGTGGGACACAGTGTTTCAGGGGTTGAGACAAGAAAAGGGGTTTGAAAGTGTATACAGTAGTACCGAAAGGGCAATGCTCTTTTGTGTACCCCTTTACTCACTCTTGTAGATACAATTCGCACCTGAATTTCTGTGAGCTCCTCAACAATTTATATCCACTCACCGATTACACAGAGATTAACTCACTTTTCCCTCTTATACTTAATTATCAAAAATTTAAATAAAACACTGTGAATAGTATTGGACGATTTTCCCCTCAACCTGGTCAAACTTAAATATACTTGTATTTCCCCTCAAGCTTTGGGTGTGTTCTTTTATTCCATGCATATTTAACTAAAACCACGGTTTAGTGAAAGAATGAGGGATATTTTTGAGAAAAATCTCCTTTTATCCTTTCTCTCTCTCTCTCTTCCTATTTTTTTTCTGTTATAGTTCCAGACAAAAATTTAAGCTCCAGACAGGAAAGATAATTCTCTATTCTCATGAGAACACTTGTGATGGGTCAGATAGAGAAGCACGAATTTTTCTTACAACTCACTCACCATTCCCATTTCACCAAAAATACTCCACTGTGAATAATTTAATTCCGCATTTTGAAATAAAATAAGCTTTTCACGTGAGTTTTCTTTGTTCTGCTTTCCGGAATTCATTTTTCTCTGACTCACTGAAATTTGATTAAAATTTCCTAGGACAAAAATGATTATATTGTAATACTTTTTCTGCCAATGGACATGGGAAGATATGCGAGTAAAAAATCTCCATTGCAGAGAAATTAAAATTTTCAAAGTGGTATTAATATTTGACTATTCAAGTTCAATTGAACTTTGTACAATTCACTTCAAGTCTAGGTCAGTTTTAAGTAAAACAGGCTTAAAGTAAGAACAAACAACAAAAGCTACTTTTCATAAGATCGCCTGAGTAGTAAAATTCTCCTATAAGGTCAAGAAAACGTAATTTGTTCGTCAATGGAATGACTTCGGATGGTCCTAAGCTCTAGTTACTCCCTAACCTAAATATTACTTTGTTTTTACCATAAAAATACGTTAGAATTGCGCAAAAAATGTCTTTCGTAAGTCTGATTTATATTTCGTGAGGTACTCTTGAGGTAGGATTTAAGTCAACAAAACCTAATTTTTCTCTTTGGGATTTCCATGACATTTTGTTTTCTTAGGTTAAAGTTTTTAAAAAATCGGTTACTAAGGTCTGAAGTGAATTTGACATAGTTTTCTTCGGGTAAAATTTACCTCAGTAAAACGTAAGTTTGCGGTTACCATGACGCTGTGCCCTTCTTCTGAGCAGAGAATCTTTACAATCTCAGCTTGTGTGGTCTGGAATGAAAACCGACCTTGTAAAATCAAGCTCAGACCAGACACTGTAGAAACTCATTTTGAAACTCAAAGATCACGAATGTTATACAATTGATTTCCGTAACCGTCCTTCGTCCGAACGGAGAGAGATATCGACAAGCGGTTTTCCTCAAAGGTTAAATATCGATGGATGGCTGGAAGTTGGTGATATAAGATACATCCCCCACCCTTCTGCAATTTTTCAACACCCCCATATTTTGTAAAATTATTGAGCCCCTGGTATGGACCGGACTCTAATTATGGTATGTTATAGCTGGGTCTAAGGCCTATTGATAAAAAAATTACTTAATGCGACCACCCTGACCTGTTACTTATAAGATCTGTTACCTGGATTACCTGTAAGGGCTGTTACTTATGTATACTCAATTAAAATTACCCCTACTAAGGACAACATGGTTCAAGCCAACCCGATTTGCGAACAAACTCCATTAAACAGCGGACTTAATCTTGATTTTTCTAGATGAGACAGCTTCGCTTTACCCAGCAATAATTATTTGACGTTAGGAGAAAGTGCCCATGTTCTGCACGATCCCAAGCTTTATAATGACTAATTTTTTCCTGAGTTTCCGAATAAATGTTACTCCGTAATATATTTTAAAAACAGAACACTTTCACCTAGTTTTTAAAACATAGGGCAAATTTAGTGATTATGAAGCTTTGGGATCGTGCAAAGCATGGGCGCTTTCCCCTACATAAGCTGGGACAGCCGCACACAAAGTAAGTCATCGGTGACCGATGATCGGTGATCGTCTGAATAAACATCTAAATATGATGAATGGAATCAAACTAAGGAGACGGTCCGGTGGCAGTGAAAATCCCGAAAGCCAAAATGCCGAAAGTCAAAATCCCGAACGCCAAAATTCCGAAAGAGCCAATATACCGAATTCTTAGAAGTGTCATATTTAGTTACTCCCATGACTGCACTCCCGTTTACTGAAGACAAAGAGATATTTTTGTCTTTTGGGAAATTATTCCACACCTTATTCTCCGTATATTTTCGTCCCTTTCAGGATTTTAACCATTCGGGATTTTGGCTTTGGGAATTTTTTGCGATTTTGGATCTCGGGATTTCAACTTTTAATATTTAACCCTTTAAATACGAGAGGGTCAAAAATGGGGGTCAGAAAAAATCACTTTTTCTGACTTCTTATTTAGTGCAAAACATAATTTTAGGAGACCGTAGAATTTTTTTTCTGGGTGAACTGGTGCACATATCGCCCTTAAATGGTTAAACTTTAAGGATTTTAGAACTTTCGGGATTTTGCCGTTCGGGATTTTGGCTTTCGAGATTTTGGCTTTCAGAATATTCACTTTTAGGGTTTTAGCCTTTTCGGGATTTTGGCTTTCGAGATTTTGGCTTTCAGAATATTCACTTTTAGGGTTTTAGCCTTTTCGGGATTTTGGCTTTCGAGATTTTGGCTTTCAGAATATTAACTTTTAGGGTTTTAGCCTTTTCGGAATTTTGGCTTTCGAGATTTTGGCTTTCAGAATATTAACTTTTAGGGTTTTAGCCTTTTCGGAATTTTGGCTTTCAGTATATTAACTTTTAAGATTTTGGGTCTTTCGGGATTTTGTCGTTCGAGATATTCACTTTTAGGATTTTGGCCCCTTCAGGACTTTGACGTTCGGGACTTTGGCTCTTGGGATTTCGACTTTCTCGATTTTGACTTTTGAGATTTGAGCTTTTAGGACTTTGGACCTATCAAGATTCTGACCTCTGATTTGAACTATTTTGCCATTGATGCCAGATTTCATTTGATTGCAAGCACCTAACCCTGAAAGACAGCCGTGTATTGGCTCAGGATCGCTGATTGTTCAATTTTGTAGCTCCGAGTAATAGTAACCGGTATCTTAGGATCCTCAACACTAAATAGTCAGTGAATCAAGTAACCGCGGCTAATGTTACGTCTTACGTCGAAATGAAAGTCGTCTGTTTTCAAACTCCCCATTTAATTCTCAAAATTTGATTATCAATAGCAGAAATGAAAGGTCTTTTTAAATGCTCCAACTCTTCAGATCATCAAAACTTCATATAACCACCGCGAGGGCGCTAAAATCAAAATACCGATTATCGAAATTTCGATGTCGATTATCTCGAAAACTAGAGTGTACTTTTCGATGAATTTTGGTATCGATACGTGCTGTTAACGATCTTAGCTTGATCAGTACGGGAATTCTGTAATTTTCGTGACATTGTCACGCGTGAGTTCGAAACCTGACAATGCCATTCGAGCTTTTTTTGTCATATCATATGAGTTCGAAAATGCATTTCATTGAATTTTTAATGAAATCCCCTTACTTGATGATTTTATGAAAATACAGTACGTCTTGGTTGATTTATTTAACAACATTATTTGCCATTTTAATTGCCAGAAATCTGAAATATGTGACTTCTGACAATACCACGTGAGCTGAAATAGCAATGTCGCGGCTACAGAATCGCATTGTCGAAAAAGCTCTCCTAAAATTCGAACCCAATTTGTCATATGGCATTGTCAGAGCGTTACAGAATACCCCCTCCAGACTATATCTTCGGTATTTATTAACCGATTTCGATGAAATTTCACTGTGTTCCCGTCAAATAATTTCGTCAGATATCTTTAAGATTTCTGCAGAAAATATCTACACCTCTACAGAAAATCTGCCGAGAAATCTGTAGATATTCCTACGAATTTTATTTGGGCTTGGGGCAAAATTCGTCAGAATTTTTTGCAAATTTTCTGACGAATCCTGGTGCATACTCTGGCGAATTTCTGTAGATATTTTGCCGATTTTCTGTAGATTTTTCTACATTCTAGACTTTCCAGACAGCTGTGTCTTAAAAAATGGAATATTTTTCACTGAAGTTTGCAAAATTCAATAGAGTGATTCTTAGTGATATCACAGTGTTTATATAAAATGAAGAATTCTGCGACGCCGTGTTTTAAGTAGAGAATAGTGAAGTGAAAACTTTAAACAGAGTGTCGACCTAAATTTCGTGTTTTTGTATTATTCCATGGGCGATTTTTAAGAAATTAGTATTTTTACTTGAATCTTTTACTCATCTAAAATGTTTAATCGGAAATGCTTGTTAAGCAGAGCATAGCATTTTTTGTAGCTTCTACAGTTTCTTGATAAATCAACAATATTTTTGTTGAGACAATGGAGACAATGTAGATTTCCTATGCAGAAATTCTGCCGAGAATCTGTAGATTTTCGGTAGAATTTCTGCCGACAATCTACAGATTTTCTGACAGAAATTCTGCAGAAAATCTACAGATTTTCTCTGAATGTACTAGAATATACCGTTACAATTCAAAAAACCTCCGAGTTAATTCGGCAGGTAGAGTAATGATTTGACGGGTTGTATCTGAGGTCGTGGTCTTTCTAACGATAGGTCAGACCTCTCTACCAACTCCACCTTACTGTACTGTACTTACCTTATTGTACCCTTACTTATCAAAATTGACCGGACTCTATCTCTAATGTTTATTAACCGATTTTAATATTTTTTTCTAGTCTTGGCCTTCTGTGGTCAGACTATTTAAAATAGAAAATAGTAGCTGATCTTCTTAAGTTCATGAAGGCTTCAAAATGGTAAAAATTTCAAATGCCGATCTGTCTTAATTCGGGTTCTCCTACCCCAAAATTGTTTTCTTACCTTTCCAAATAACTGTGACATAAATTAGGCTGAAATTATGGTTTTTTTGGCATGGCTTTGAAAGTTTCATTATCCTTAATTTAAGAGACTCAAAAACGAATCTTAAAATAGCAATAATTCCCATTGTAATAGTCGAAATTGGATCATTCAAGATGCAAATGAAAGGTCTTGTGAAATACTAACATTAAATTCAGTTTTTTTAATGTTTTTTTTTTCATAGTTAAGAGGGTAGACCTACTCTTAAATTTACTTAAAAGGTCCTGAAATAATTATTTAATTGGCACTAGTCTCAACCGGGAATGAATCAGTGCTCGATTATTCTTTCTTTTTGACACATTTAAAAAAGATTTGAAAGAAATTCAATCGAAAAATCCACTTACCTTGCTGAAGTACCCGACTGTGTGACATCCTTCAGAGTCCGCCAAGGTCATCACGTAGAACAGAAAAGGTTCCACATCGTAGTAGAGGGTCTTGTAGTCCAGGAAGAATTTGGCCAGGAGACACAAATTCTGTGCATAGATCTTATTCTTCCTCCCGTCAACTTGCCAAACGCCCTGAAAAACAAAGTTAAATCAACATCTCTTAAAATTAAGAGACCCTTAAGAGTCACTCACCAATTTCCCTTTTCTGTAAATTTCATCCCCGGGTGGATGCCTCCAGACACATTTTGCTGCATGCCTCTTCATGCCCACCTCGGATTTCTGGTAGCGCAGGCAAAATTCACAGAGATAGAGCTTGGGCAGACGAGCAGCATCCTCTGGATACTTTGACTGATACCAAACATCCATTTTGTACTTCCCCATTGAGATGTACTTTGTCCCTTTGCTAGCCGGCAGGGCTTTCAATTCATTCTCAATATTCTCAGCAGCCAAGGCCTGGGCATCCCGGAACAGCTGAAGATCGTAATCAGATACAATTCCCGTGAGATTAGGTTCTTTTTTCTTGTCTTCAGCCGGTGGATGGGAATTGGCAGTTGGGTTGCTTTTGTGCTTAGCTCGACTCTCCCGGATACGCTGAAGGTAGGCCTTCTGGTCGGCAGTGATGGATTTCTTGCTGGGATCATAGGCTGCCAGGGCCTTCCTGCGCTCCTCATCTCTCTTCTTCCGCTCAATGTAGGCCACCTTGGCTTCTGCAGCGGTCATATTGTGATACATCGGACATGCTTCGATTGTGAAATGTTTGTCAAATTGCCCTCCGAGGTGCCCCAAGGAATCACATCCCTCAAATGGGCACTTTCTCTCCTGCGGCACCGGAGGAGTGGTATTGCTGCTCACTTTGGCCGTTTCCTGGCGTTTTGTGGTATTCTTGGCCTTTCCCTTGCTCGACACCGCAGGTGCCTTCTTAACGGGACTCTTGGAAGATTGCCTCTTGTTCTCATCCACCTCAGAATCCGTATCTGACGGAGCTTTTCCCATTAAATGCTTAGACTTCCGGGTGCTGGAAGATCTCGTTAGCTTCCTGGCCACTACGGGTGGAAATGTTTCAAATTTCCATTTTTTTTTATAAAGTTTTCTTTAAAAGTTTTAATGCTATTTATTTTTTATTCTTATTGAATCGTTGTCACTCTAAATTGGCTTTACTTTAACTAATTAAAATAAAACAAATTTTTTTAAGCGTGTGACCTGTTCGACATCTGTTAACCCAGTTGACGGTCGATCCTATCCTCCCTCATAACTTGCTACTACTTTTATGAAGCAGCTTATTAATTTTATCGCCTTTTTGCTTCTGCCCCTGTAATCTAGGCAACAGCATTTTCGAAACTTTTTCACGCTTAAGTGTGGTTATCTCCGATTTTAATGATCCGATTTTGATCATTATGAAGAGAAATGAAAGGCCTCTGAATAAGCAACAATTCTCAAGAACTACTAAAATTTGCAAAACCAACATCAAAGGAATCTTAGAAAACTCAAAAACAAACTTTTTTTTTATACTGAACTTTAAAATTGAGTAGAGAAGTTTTCCTCGCACATTTTTTTGTTCTTCCTGATTTAACGTAAGATTTTCAGTAATTTTATTCATTGCAGTTAGTACGATATTTTATATCAACCAAAATGGCTAAACTTAACAGTTACAGAGGAAATTCTATTGAAATCCAGGGTTATAATCCTTATTTTAAGAGATGTTAAGTCCAGAAAAGAATAACGATTTTACCCAAAGCTATCGGCTCAAATATTCAACGATTTATGAGTAAAATCCAGAAAATCAACGTGAAATGAAAACAAAAGGATATTGTCAATATTATCAGTTCTAAAAAAATCTTCCTAAACTCTTTGATCATTTGGGTACTCCGGTATTTAAATGAAAATATCTAGGATTTGGATGAACTGACACACTGTTGGAAAGGTCTCAACCTGAGCTACTACAACAAACTAAAATTTGAAGAAGAAACATCGACTAGTTTTCGAAATATTCTACATCGAATTTTCGAAAATCGACTTTTCGATTAATCGTGTGAAGTTGGAATGTCTAGAAAGTTGTAGCATTTCACGAGTGCTTTCCAAATCATCAACATTTTTCTGACAATTAAAACCGGAGATATGGCCATTTGAAAATTCAATTTTCGACCTCTTATAGCTCGGGTCAGGGGGTTTCGGAGAGTTTAAACGTTTTTATCGAAAGTTCGTAGACATAGAGGTTGAGTTACTGAGAAAACAAAATTCAGAAGTGGTCAAAAATGGCGGATGTATTTGCAAAACGGTACACCAGGGGCCTCTCGACATTTCATTTTTCAATACGTTTTTGCATAGAGGCACTGAAGACTATTGGAAAGTTTTTGCCTAAAGTCTTATATGTTTCGAAATCGTGCATTAAAAGCTACCTAAAAATACATATTTCACAATATTCGCCGAAATAATACAAGAACTACGAGGAAATATGTTTAAGTCGCGGTGCAATATCTGCAAATTTTTTACAAGGAAAAGTGAAAAATATCTTCACTTTTTATTAGGCTTGATGGGCCCCTGCCCTAACATATTTATGATCGGAAAATTCGCCATTTTGAATTATTGAAAGTCAAAAGTCAAGCACTTTAGAAGGCTCATTTTTCAATCGATTTGGTTAAATTTGGAGTTTTTGGAAAGGTATTGAAATTTCGAACCTGGCTGCATCGGCCTTCATCGGTAATGAGTCGGTTAAGTACCGATTTTTTGATTTTCAAATGCTTTTGTGCTTTATGAATCATTTCGATCTCTATTAGATCAGTAATACCAAAAGATCATGCAAAAAAACTAATTTACGGTGAGCTCTATCTCGTGAGCTCGAGCATTTCGCAAAGCTGGGACGCTTTGCCATCTCTTTTTAAAAAACTTCATAAAGTAGACTACAACATTGTAAAATTTGATCAAAATGCACAATGGAATTTTTGAGAAATATTAATTTGAATTTTGACGCTATCGTAGCGCCATCTGTGGTGAGTTTTTGAACTTCCATCTGAAAGTGCTCATCGAGACGAAACCAAAAACCCAAAATTTATCTCAAAATGTTAATTAGAACCGGAGATATAGGCCAGTCAATTTTCGAATTTTGACCCCTTATAGCTCGGGTCAGGGGTTATGGATCGACTTAGGTATTTTTTTGTTTGATATGTATAATCAAGGGTTACAGCATACTAAAATTTCAGCCCGATGCACAATGGAATTTTTGAGTTTTTTAACTTATAAAATTGAAAAATATTCTTTTTAATAATAGCGCTCCTAGCGGTGGCATTACGAACTTCCGATGGCATTGCATGAAAACTTTCCAAAACGGTCTCACTTTTCAAATTTTTAGAATTAGAACCAGAGTTATGGCCATTTTGAGATTTTTTTTTTGATTCTTAAAATTTCGTAATAAAAATTTAATAAATTTTTATTAGGAATTTCTAAATTAATAGAAAAAGATATAAACTTATGGTCTTCGGTGAACCCAGTAAAAAACTATCTCCTAACTTTTTTCTTTTAGATTTTGGATATGTTTTAGAAGCAACTCATTCCGTTCACACTTGCCTATGACCGGAAAATTCGCCATTGTGAATTTTTAATAGTCAAAGTCTAAACTCTAAACTATTCTAAAAGGCTTTACAACCGATTTAGATAAAGCCGGATGTTCTAAGTAGGACTTGAAATTTTTACTCTGACTGCAATGTTTATATTTTTGAATATTTTAACTGTTGGAACTCCAAGAGAAAGCCGTTTTCACAATCGTGTTTTTTTCAACTTTTCACCATCCTAGCTGCCAAAATGCAAGAGATATTGACTTCCGGTCTTCGGTGAGCCCCCCATAGGTCAATATTCTCTATCAAAATAACTTACCAAAATTACCCCCAACCAATTACCCCAAAGAAAACATTTTATTTTGACTTTACAAAAAAATTGGCCCTGGCGATTTCGTTCATTTTTGGATATGTTTTGGAGGTAATCCAGCTAAATATTTTGTTCTTTGACACCTATAACCGGAAAAATCGCCATCTTGAATTATTCAAGGTCAAAGGTCAACCAACCTTTTTTGAAAATTTAAACAGTAAGAGATATCAACTTCCGGTCTTCGATGACCCCCCCCCCCCTCAAATGACTTTATCTGGAACCCAACCTCTTTAGTTTTTCCCCCTCCCCTTTCATGCGTTCCATAACCACCAAAAATAGGTCAAAAATGAGATTTTTCTAATTTTGCAAAAAATTGGCCCTGACGATTTCGTTCATTTTTGGAAATGTTTTGGAGGTAGTCCAGCTGAACATTTCGTCCTTAGACACCTATCACCGGAAAAATCGTCATCTTGAATTATTCAAGGTCAAAGGTCAACCACCCTGGAGGGCTTAATTTTCAACGGATTTGGACAAATTTGGACTTTTTTGAAAGGTCTTGTAAGAGAGCTCCTTCTTGAGAGTTCCAGCAGCTCGTAAAGCCTCGGACGCTTTGCCATCCCTTTTAATTAGAGAATCCTTACTCCGTACCCAGGAAACCATCTCAAATTCATGAATTTTCGAGAATTATTTGGTTAAAATTATTATTCTAATGTTTTCAATAATTATTTTCTATATTGCGTGCATAAATGTTGTAAAACTTTAACCGGAGATTCAGGAAAGCGTATTACGGCAGAGATTTGATTTGAAGCATGAGTCTCTTATCTTAAAACACATTTTATTTTAAAATTTTCACCTTCACAGAAAAAAAAGGGATGAGATTAACTTTTTTTCGTCAGAACTTCAACACTTTTTAGGCGTAGAAATATATCAACATTTTTTAATTTTAATTTTACACCTTTGGGAAAAATTAACATAAAAAAGGGTAACTTTAACCCATAATACACCTAAAAAGGGTAATATTTACACCGATTTCAGATCAATATTGCAGGGTAAAATTAACATTTCCCGAATGTTATTTTAACTTTTTCGGATTTCTCTCAAGTGTTGTTACATTTTTCCCCAGATTAATCAATTCACTGTCAAGTTCACTTTATCTATCGGATTTTGTGATTTTAATGTTTTTTTTTTAAATTTTTTAACGCTGATTAAATATTATAAATAATTAAATCTTATTTAAATTTAATAAATTTCTGTCAAACATTTTTTTTTTTAAGTTTTCTGATCAATTTTCAAAAAAAGGTGATCCTGCCAATTTTAAAAGACTTAGTAATTTTTTTAATTACTAAAAGTTAAATTATTTTACTGACTTTCTGCATGAAATTATTTTTTTTAAAGAAAAATAAAGGAGAATGGTCAAAACTATATGGGCGCTGGTCCCAGAATCGCCACAAATGAGAGTAGGCGCATTTTGTAGGTACTGATATAAGATTGAAAAATTGCCGGGACCCAGGACCATAAACGCTGGGAGTCCTTGTAAAAATGCCTTTATCCTTTCGATAAATCGCTGTTTTGAGAACGAATTACGGAAGAACGGCTAAATTGATCTTGATGAAATTCAGTATAGGGTCACTGTATGACTTAAAGTTTTCATCCATGCATACCACCCCCTCCCCCCGCCCTCCATTCTGATAGCCCCCATACAAAATGGGGGCACTTTACCTTATAACTCCTTTCTAAGAGGAGGTAGAAAGCTGAAATTCGACAAGGGAACAAAGCTTAGGGAAGACTTTTAAACCATGTATAATATCTCCCTCCTCTGTCCCCCTTTCTGGTAGCCCTCATACAAAATGAGAGCATTTCACCTTATAACTCTTTTCTGAGAAAAGATAGAAAGTTGAAATACAGCATGAGAACAAGGCTTAGAGAAGACTTTTTAACCATACTGACCAAACTCTTCCTCCATCACCCCTTCTGGTAGCCCCCATACAAAATAAGACTATTTTACCTTATAACTCCTTTCTAGGAGGAGGCAGAAAGCTGTAATTCGACTTGATGTCTATAAATGCATATAGAATCTAGAAAATTATTGTTAACGTTATTAGTTATTCATTTTTTTCATTCTTTTACAAACAAACTACTTCTTCTCAGAAAAGAGGTCAAAATGTTCTCATTTTGTATGGGATTACTAGAAGGGGTGGTGGAGGAGGGGATTAACATGCATGGTTGAAGTGTCTTCCATAAGCTTTGTTCCCTTGTTGAATATCAGCTTTCTACATCGTCTTAGAAAGGAGTTATAAGGTAAAGTGCCCCCATTTTGTATGGGGGCTACCAGAACGGAGGGTAGAGGGAGGGGGTGGTATGCATAAATAAAAAGTTTAAAACATACAGTGACCCTATACCGAATTTCATCAAGATCGCTTTAGCAGTTCTTGTATAATTCGTTGTCAAAACAACGATTTTTCGGAAGGATAAGGGCCTTTTTTACAAGGACTCCCAGCATTTATCGTCCTGGGTCCCGGCATTTTTCTCAACCTTATATCAATATCTTCAAAATGCGGCTACTCTAATCTTTGTATGAAGATGAACCAGCGCCCATATACTTTTGATCATTCTTCATCATTGTAAAAAATAGTTTTTATGCTCTAGAACTGTTCCTCCATGGTTTAGAACATTGATCCCAGAACAAAAGTTGTTACCTATACTAATGTCTATCCAATGACATAGGTCCCGTTTGTGGCGATTCCGGGACCGGATTTGACCATTCTCCTTTGAATAAAAAAGACTTACCTGTTGGCTTGCTGCTGGCTTCATGCTCGGAGTCCGTGTGCACATTATTCTTTCCTGGCTCCTCAGAAGGCTTCACAGTACTGTTGGCAGCCTTCGGAGTGGACTTTTTGATGGCCATCTTCTTGGCCGGAGGACTAGAATCCTCACTGGAAGCCGTCTCACTCTCGCTCTCGCTCGAATCGTCCGTTGTTGTTGTTGTGGTAGCTGAGGACTCAGCTGAACTCTTGCTGGACATTTTCCTGGTCTTGGGAGGCGCTGGAGCAGATTTCCCTGGCTTTTGCTGAGCAACTTTTGCATTTTGTTTGTTCTTTGCCGGCTGCCGAGTGTTCTTTGTTGTTGCCCCATCGTCGGTGTCTGAAGAATTGTCCGGAGAGAAGATACTCTTCTTCTTCACCTTCGACTGACTTCCATGCTTCTCCGAAGTCTTTGGAGCCTGTGTTGTAGATTTGACTCCTGCAGCAATTGCCTTGCTTCCGGAAACCACTTTTGACAGCGTCCCCATGGACTGTTGATGCTGTTTCAGGACTGACGGAGGTGCTTTGCCTCCAGTACTCGGCGGAACACTCCCAACGACATTTTTCTGGCGACTGCCCTGAACAACTTGTCGCTTTTTCCCAGCTTCCGGAGCGGTCTTTTTCGGCTGAACTGGAGCCTTTTGGGGCATCTCATCGTCACTTGAATATGCAGAATTCTTTGCAACTTTCTGCTGCATGACTTTTGTCGCACTGGCAGACACTACACGATCCTTGGATTTATTCCCACTCCCTTTCTCCTCCAATTTCCCCTGATGCACCAGCTTCTGCACCTCTGAACTGCGTCTCCGTGGAGCCACCTTGGTGTTCTGGCTTCCCTTCGCCTCACTCTTAGGCACTTCATGATGGGATGCCGATCCAGAGCCAGAAGCCCGACTCCTCTGAGAGCTGGAAGTGTCTGAATCGTCGGAGCTCGTTGAGCCCGAATCAGAACCACTTGAACTACCCTCACTCGTGGTAGAGGACTCCGAGCTCGACCCAGAGGACTCTGAGCTCGTGGTGGACTGATAGAAATGCAGGAAAAGATGAGAAAATTGATCTCAATGAGCATCAAAACAAATTTGTTTACATTTTGTTTGCAAAAGCTCACCTTTTTTCTCGAGGACATTTTCCCAGTTTGCACACTTCACCAGTTCAATAATTAGATTATCATCTCCAGCCTGGAGTTGTTTTTGCACAATTTTCACAGATAGAAACAGAAAAAATGGGAAAAATCACAAAAGGAAAACACCGAAGTTTCCCCACCCAATTTGTGAGGTTATGTACAATGTTTTGACAATTTAGAATTCTGGAGGGGAGAGAAAATCGATGTTTTTTTTATCACTCTGGCGATGTTTTTGCTCTAACTTAAAATTCTACACAGCTATAGCATATTGTTAAAAAATACTCACTCTGTCCCAAGTCGCACATTTGGGATAAATTGGGGATTAACAGACCTGTGCTCGTTAAATATCGTGTAATATCGGAAAATTTGTGTTGATAATTCTAATGGAAATTGCAGATAGCCATACTGGTAACACTAATCCCGCTTATTCACTGTGCCATGATGAATATTTTTGCGCCAAAAAGACATAATAGGGTGGAGTAAGTATTTTGGCCACTTTAAGGTTTCATGTACAGTGCCCGCTTTGTAATCCGGATGATTGGGGGACAATATGACAGATGTCCGCTTCGTAATCCGGATGGATTTTTTGAATTTGTTCAACGTCTTGAAAATATAATAGAAGGTTTTTTGTAGAATTAGAATAAAAGTTTTAAAAAAGATTAAAAAGATATAATTAGAGAATTCTATGCTATTATACTTCATTTATTAAACAAAAACATCATAGCCTAATTCATTTTAACTGCTAAATATACATGCATGCATGACCTCAAAATTATTTTAAATGTAACCGTCGATAACTCGTCCGGATTACGCCGATCCAGATTAGAGAGCGGGCACTGTACTAGTAATTTTTATAATCTTTATTTAAATAAAATGAAATTTTGTACAAAGATACCTTAAAGCCGTTTCTTCCTAATAATCCAAGAGAATTCCTATTTTTTTTTGTGGATATTTTAGTGAAAAATGCATTTTATGCAACTATGCATGTTTCAGTACTTTTGGCCACTTTGTAAGCACTTTTGGCCACTTGTTTCCAATAGAATTTTAATAAAATAACAAAAGAAATAGCATTCGAAACTTTCACAAACACACAGCACAAGTCCTATTCTTATTTAACACCAATTTTATGTGATTATTAGAGTATTTTAAACGATTTTTTGCACATTTTCTATTTGAAGTAAAAATCAAATCAAATATATGAAGTATATAATATATAAAAATCAAATATATGAAGTAAATGAATGGCCAAAAGTACTTACACAGCCGAAAAAAGTAAGCTCTTTTAGCCACATCCGATTTTCATTCAATTTGTGAGAAAATCTTATTAAGGATGATATCACAATCAAATCTAGTTAATTAAGAAATGGACTTTCATTGAATAACATCAATTATTTTCATCAAAAATATGAAATAATGCAAAACAATTTCTCTTAACATTAACAAGTTTCTTAAGAATCCCATGTTTTTTTTTAGTGATTGTTTACCTTGTCGAGAATTTCTTTCAATAACTTAGAATTAATCAAGTCGATACAAAATCAAATATGGTTTTCTGATTCGTTAGATTAGAGTTCGCGAAATAAGACCCATTTTCCTGTTCTAAATAAACTCATAATTGCCTTACAATGTGATTTTACTTTAGGTGGCCAAAAGTGCTTACATGGCCAAGAGGGCTGACTCTACCATAGAAAGAAAAACTTACATTAAAGGAAATTGTCTTCTTTATCTTTGTCTGAAGACGGATAGCTCTTTACTACATACCCTTTTACTTGAATCTTGCAGAAATTAAATGCAAATATCACTAAAAAAAAAAGTTTCTTAACACTTTAAAACCCAAAGTGGCATTTTACTCCAATTTTAAGTTTGGAGCTTCATGTTAGGACTTTTATTCAATATTATGCTAAAGTGATAACACGAATGTGTAGAGAATTTAATTAGCTTCCGTTTAGTCGAAAAAAAATAGTTGATAACTTTTTTACTATTTGAAAAATGGGGAAAAAAACCAAAAAATGGGCGTAGAATACCAAATTAGCGTAATATGCCACCTTTTTTATATGGCGTTGACGTTAAAAATTGACATTTGAATGGCTTATTCTACATAACCTGAAAAATGTGCACATTTTTTGAGATTCGTCACGATTCGAAAAAATCGTAAATATTCGTGAAAATGTTAAAATAATAATTAAAAATTAAATAATACAAAACCTAGAATTGTTGTAAAGTGGTACTGTAGAGAAAAATAAGGTTAAAATTCACTTTACGCCTTGTTTTTCTTTTTCGAATTCCTGTTGGAATTTCACATACAATTTTCTTAAAAAAAAACGCAAACTATTGAAAATTTTACAGGAAAATATACAATTTATATTGGTCCTAAAATGCTTGCCAAATTGCTAGGAAAAATGAAATTCAATGGAAATAGGCATTTGATACGAGAATCTGTAAAAATTCACTTTGGCATTTTTTTGTCAATCTCATAAAATTTATATAAAAATTACAAGAAAATGGAAAAATATTTATTGGAAAATGAATTTATGAGTCTTAGAACTGCTGTAGAAGTCTTACGGAACGAAAAAATAATGTAAAAATGCTTTTTTGTTGAAAATATCTGCACTGGCATTTTATGCCAGTTTGGTATTTTACGTGATTTTTTGGGTCGGGTTTTAAAGTGTTAAACGCGTGCAATTCAACTGTGAGAGAGAGATAGAGACACAAATAACTCACTCGACAAATGTGTAGCGGCGCTGCGGTTGCAAAAAAACTCTAAAATGCGACAAAATATTTTCTTCTCTAATTTATGCTTTTTAGCAGGTCGTGTACCTTTTTCTAATATGTACTTTTGCATTCCTTATTAACCAAAATAGTGTTGTACAAAAGGATTTTTCTTAAACCAATCCTGAATTTTCAGACAGCTCAAAAGAATATGAGCCTTCCAGCTCAAAATATCATCCCAATGTTTTTGTTGTAATATCGACAAGTACAGTAGAGTCTCTTAAATCTGAATCTCTCAAATTCGAACGACGTTTGGATTCAAAATGTCAATTGTGGGGTTATGTTAAGAAATTCGTATTCTGGGTGAATGAAAATCATATTTATGTGCTTCTTCTTGAATGTTTACATACATTATGATCGTATAAAATGAAAAGGAAGTATGTTACCACTAAAACTTGCGAGAAAGTACGAGAATTTGATTCAAAGTACAATTTAATCTCACATAAATTTCGTTAGTTTTGAAAAAAAAATCGTTCGAATTTGGGAGGTGAGAAATGTCAAAAATACCCCCCGAGCGTTCGAATTTAGAAGACTCTACTGTATTGAGTTTACACACACATAATATCGTAAATTGCATGAAAATCCCTTAATAAGGCAAAATTGCATCAAAACTATGACAAACCATGCCAAATTTGAGCATATTTGAGTCATTTGATAATTATAATCAAACTTGAAAAATGACAACAAACTTTTTTCGAATAACTGCTACCCGAATAAAAAAGTAGCCTGATCTTAAAAGAGCTGAATTAGCGAGTAACTCTGAGGAATTAAGCAATTTTCACGGCATTTCGAAGAATCTCAACAGACCCACCAAATTCACTTCGGTTTTTCTTTTAGCTCAGGGATTAAGGAATGGTTTTACGGCATGTTTTTGTTAATAGTAAATATCTTAAATATCTCCTTTTTTCACTTTTTTCGAAGAGTTCCGGTTGATATATAACTTTTGAGAATTCTACTGTAATTAACGTTATTAACCCATTCAGTCAATGTACTAGAAGTATTTGTGATGTGATGTTCATTTTTTGGAATTAGTTTCACCGAAAACACAAGAAAACAAATTGGCAATCAGAATTCGAATCAGGAAAAAGGACGAAGGCCAATTTTAACAAATTCTTCGGGATGTCGTATTCCCCGTTCGCCATTTTGAGCAACAATTGTGCATGACTTTCCGCAGAGCGAGAAAAAAACAACAAAGTGTATTTCCATCTCTGTCGGACTATTTTTCCCAAGTAATTGAAGGACTAAAGTTACTAATAGTCCATTCCCAAAAGCAATTCGGATAACAATTGCTCATGAATAAATAATCTAAAATCACTCAATTTGCGTATGATGTATAATACCATGCTAAGAAATGGGTTAACTAGAATTTCTTTTAAACTTTTCATTATGCCAGAACTATGGCTCTAAATTCACAAAAAGAGCAATAAAACCAAGCTTTCTCTTTTTCTCTATGTTCAGTGATTTGGGTGATGAGTGGTTAGAGATATCGACTTCGAGTCTCCGGGAGACCCCCTGTAAGTCAACCTGAGGATTATTAATCCTTCTTTTCTTGACCTTATTTTCTAGTCTCAGGGTCGACTTATGAGGGGGGAGGGGAGGGCAAAGTTTCCACGTCTCTATCTCTAATCATTTGACACTTAAATATTACTATGAAAATATGCAAAAAAAAATGGTGTCTACACACTAGAAGCAATTTTCGTCAAAAATCGTCTTTTTTTTAAAAAAATCTGACATTTCTGCCTACTAGGAGAAATATTCTTTAAAAAGGCATTTTTTAGAGAAATTTTTCCTATTGTGTAGAGGCCTTTAAGACACTGTTTTCTTACCTTACCATCGTTGGTGGGACCTCCATATTACCTCTGAAGATGGAGTATAGTATGTATATATAAGATATCCACATACACAAAATTTTTGCTTAACACCGTCTCTTCATAATGATTTTCTTCCAAACGTACAACTTTTTTTGGGACGAAGGAATAGTAAATTAAATGCAAATAAAAATAAATGACCATATCGACCACTCAGAATATAATGCGACTAACTCGATTTTTTGCAAAATTCGTTTTTTTCGCTTTTCGGATACTCCGTGACACCCTCTACCTTCCCTGTGAATATTATACCTGAATATAAATTATTTCCAAAGTTATAGCGCTTTTTCTAAAAAAAGCAAAATCTCACTCATTTTTCAATTCAGTCAGGATAAGAGCCGCATAACTCGACCGTGTGACGTCATCATTTTGCTTGTCAAAAGTATCCCGGCTGATTTCACGACAATAGATAAGCTATTATTTGGCTGCAAATATGTATAGTCTTCAATTTGGTAATAACTAGTCAATAACTAATATTGTTAATAATAATTAATAACTCTTCTATAAAATTAAAAAAAAAATGGATCAAAAACTAAAAATTGGATATTGAATACGAAATAGGCGTAAAATGCTAGTATTTTTATATGGAGTTTGGCAACTGTAATGGACATTTGAATGGCTTATATTTTATAAAGACCAAAGAAAATTTCACGATTTAATCCAGAATATAAATTTTGCGAATATTGCAATTATTTAAGAAATATTACTGATATCTTGATATTTTTTTGAGGTTCTCTAGTATTGCAAGTATTGCAAACCTGGATAAAAGCAATAAAATGTTAATTTATTATGCATCAAACTTCTCCTTGGCGCGAGAGCTCATAACCTATTAGCTTTTAAGAAGTTTTGTTGCTTGAAAATTGGTTAGAAATAATAATAAGAAATATGTGAAAATAATAAAAACTAAATAATATGAGACCTACAGGTGGTGTGGTTATCCGTCCTGGGAATCCTACTTCACTGAAACACTACCTCTTGGTTCGATAATTATATCTTTTTATTAATCAATTTTCACATGAAAGTTTTCTACATTTTCTTTCGGATAATTAGCCGCCATTCCAAACTTCACTTCTTCTACTTCTTCCTCTTCCAGTTCCCCATCCTAGACACACACCAACTGATCGACATTTTCCCATCACTATAGTTCCCACAGGGTAAATTCTGTAATTGTCGTGGAATTTTCACGCTTGCGTTTGAAACCTGTCAATGCCAATCGAACTATTGTTCTCATATCACATTTGTTCGATTCGAAAATGCAATTAATTGATTTTTTCACACTTTAAAACTCAAATTGGCATTTTACTTTAATTTCAAGTGATAACACTAATGTATAGAGAATTTAATTAGCTTTCGTTTAGTAGAAAAAAATAGTTGATAACTTTTTTATTATGTTAAAAATTGAAAAAAAACTAAAAAATGGGCGTAAAATATCAAATTGACGTAAAATGCTACCTTTTTATACGTAGTTGGCATCCGAAATGGACATTTGAATGGCTTATACTATATAACCTAAAAAATGTTAATATTTTTGAGTTTTGTCACGATTCGAAAAATACGTGAAAATAATAAAATAAATATTAAAAATTAAGTAATATAAGACCAAGAATTGATGTAGAATGGTAATGTAAAAAAAGGTGAATATTCACTTTTCGCTTTGTTTTACTTTTTCTTTTCTTTTTAAACTATATATGAGAATTTTAAAAATTTACAGGATAATATATAGATATGAGTTCTAAGATTCTTGCCAAATTGTTAGAAAAAAGAAAATTCAATATGTAAACAAATAGTATAAGGAAATTCAATAGAAGTTGCCTTTTTGCTACGAAAATCTGTAAAAATTCACTTTAGCATTTGTTGTCAATTTTCACAAAATTTATATAAAAATGACTAGAAAAATGGGAAAATATTTATTGAAAAAATAATTTATGAGTCCTAGAACTGCTGTAGAAGTTTTACGAAAAGAAAAATATTGAAAAATTGCTTTTTTGTGGAGAATAATTGCACTGGCATTTTATGCCAGTTTGGTGTTTTACGTAATTTTTTTGGCTCGGGTTTTAAAGTTTTAAAATGTCTTGAAAAAATTACTTATCAAAATTAGAATACATAGACAGTGATGCGTATGGGGAATGATATCGAAACAATTTTGACAAGTTATGCGTGACCAGCCGGGTCGCTTGGCAGCGTGGGAAACTCGAGTTGTTCGGGTCTTATCCTGAGCTTTTGATATGACAGCTCAGGAAAAATATGTTACAACTCGGAAAATATTGTAATAGTTATTAAAATACACATTATTTTGTGAAAGTTTTATGGAATTAAAATAGCTATTACCGAATCCTTCCGTTTGATGTACAATATTAGGAAAGTGAAGTTAAATTAATTGATTTATTAGCAAATGCAAATCTCAGCTTTAAATCGCTCTCCTGTAAAGTTGGCCATTCGCGAGTTAGTCGGATTATATTCTGAGTGGTCGATATACAGGCTGAATCAATAGAACTGTAGCTTTCGAAAGTGCTGTACTTTTTTTTTAATTGAAAATGAAATTTATTGACGTAAATGTAAATAATAATACCTCTGTGTTGATCAATGAACGCAACGTACGCTGCCTGAAGGTAAGCCTTTACGTGAGTCCACACAAGACGAAGGGCTATCTTCTGTGGATAGACACACTTTGGTACTTTTTGTCGTAACATTGTCCAACCAAACGCTTCTCAAAGAAATCAAAAGAATTTGCATTCGATGACTGTGCAACAGGGGTCATTCATAAGCAATAGAGTGACTTATGTTCTCGATTACCCGAAAAAATGTATAGGTTCTCTGAATTCCCCGAAAAAAAAAAGAAAAAAATGTATGAGTTCCCCGATTTCCTTGAAAAAATATACGGGATCCCTAAAAATGAAATTCTCTGAAAAATGTATTGGTTTCTCGGGTTTCTGGAGAGTTCCCTGAAAAATGCATGGTTTTCCGGGTTCCTCGAGAGCTCCCTGAAAAAATAAATGGGTTGCCAGTGAGTTACCTGACAAATGTATAGGTTGTCTGGGTTTCTGAAGAGTTCCCTGAAAACGTACTAGAACCTGAGAACTATTGTCCAATACAAATTGGTATTATTTTTTTATGTTACAGGCAAGGATCTGTAAGAATTTGTAAGATCGGTTGAAAAATAGACCAAGAAGATAACCCAAAGTTTATTTTTCCTTTATTTATTTATTTAAAAATATTTCTGATTTCTGCTTCTGATTCCGTTGAAAAAACTCCTCCTACCGGCGATATCCAAATTTCTTGATTCACTCACTTGACTGCAGTTCATTTGATTCAGTCTCTTGGCCTTGAAGTACGAAATTTGCAATTTCGCCTTCAGCTGCAAAATCGCGAACTCTTTGAAGAAAAAATACTGTTGACTCCATACTGGATCCAGATGTGCCTCTCCACAGTTTGAGCACGTCTCAAATTGAATACAGTCTCCATCGTGCCTTTGAAGACCGCACTTTTGATGGATTTTCATCTTATTGTTGTATTGACCTTCATAGTGACCCCATTTTTAACACCTTTTGCATCTTGTTGGATTTCTTACGTAAATTCTCACTTTCAGGATATAGCATCATGGTTTCAAGAATTAACATTGTTTCAGCTTCTGGTTTCAGGAAGTGTTCGGGAATCAAAGACAAAGGTAAGCACAAAACTTCCAGTATCTCTTGAAAAACTCCTGGCTTTTTCTCTTCTCTTCTCTTGATTTGATGCTGTTTACATAGTTCATATTGTATTAAATAAGTTCTGTTTTGAAGTCTTCGTCGGTAAGGTAGGTGAAGTTAAAGCACGCAATAACCCTTATAGTCTTTTTCAGAGCAGAGGTTTTCAAACTTCACATTTTAGCTTGCGATCATATTAGTTGTAGAAATTTCTCGGCTTGCTTGTGGTTTTTTGTAACCACAAGAACACTGCCGATTGAAATCTTTCCTCCACTTCTTTATATCTCTTTCTTCGCCTTTACAGCAGAAATTCTTCAAAAAGGTTTTTTTTTGTGATAGTGCTAGGTAGCTACGAGAAATCTTTTCAAGCACTCTTTAGGGTGAAGAATAGTCTTCTCTTTTCTTCACTACTTGCCTTTTTCGTTTTATAATAAGAGAGCGAGAGAGAGAGAGAGATTTCTCATAATCCTCAAAGGGATTGAAAAACGTCAAATCTGTTTTTGCTGCTAAACATTTTCATTTTTCTACCTGCAGCACAAAGCCAACCTCATAATTATGTCTTTCTACTTTTGCTTTGTTCTTTATGAGGCACTTTTTTCTCTCTCAGATTGAACAAAATTGTGACACGATAGTACAAAATAAATCTGATCTCACTTTTTACTGTGATTTTAGTAGATATTCTCGAATTTCCAAGTGAATTTCAAAAAGAAAACACTTCAGGGAAATTGTTTTAGAGTCTTTTGGATACAAAGTTTTTACTTTTCTACACTAAATTTTAATTTTAACACGTACACTTACGGAGTATAAAAAATGCGTCTGTCTTCTTCAAGATTACACACAGAACTGGAGAACTGCGTCAAAACAAAATAGAGACTACAGTACGAACGCTCGAGCAACGACTCCTTCATAGGGTAGAGTCAGTACTTTTTCGCCAGTAAGCACTATTTCGCCACCTATAAATAAAATCACTTTTTCAGGGAATTATGAGCTCATGGAACTACGAAATGACTATTACTTCGTGATCTCTAGTCCAACGAATCAGAAAACCATAACTGGTGCTCCACCGATTAGATTATTTGCAAGTTAATTGAAGAAATTGTCGACAAGGTGAACAGTCACCAAAAAAATATGGAGTTCTTAATAAACTTGTCAACGCTCAGACAAATTGTCTTGCAATATTTTATGTTTTTGCAGTACAGTATTTGATATTTTTTTTCACTGAAAGTCACTTTGTTATTAACTAAGCTTCGCTCTAATATCATTATTTAATAATGTTTTCCAAAAAAATAAAGAAATACGGATGTGGTGAAATACTGCTTACTTTTTTCGGTTGTGTAAGTACTTTTCGCCACTCATTTTTCCAATCATTTTACAAGTGGCGCACCTCGCGGAATTTAGTTGAAACAGACGTAATTGTCAATTGATTTTTGTCGCAAACAAAAAATGTGCAAAAAATCATTCGAAATACTCTAATAATTGTCTAATATAGGTGTTAAATAAGAAAAGTACTGTGCAATATACTTTTGCGGGTTTTCGAAAGCTGCTGTTTCTTAAAAATCAATTAAAAACAAGTGGCGAAAAAGTGCTTACACAGTGGCGAAAAAGTGTTTACAAGGTGGCGAAAAGTACTGAAACATGCATTGTTGCAGGAAATGTATTTTTTCAACTAGATGCCCAAAAATTCCCGGAGAGTCTCCTGGTTCATTAGAGAGACAATGCTTTAAAGCACTTGTACAGAAAATTTCTTTTTATTTCGACAAAAATTGTAAGAATTACAAGGGTACAAAACCTTAAGGTGGCGAAAAGGGCTTACTCTACCCTATTACCATAGAATAGACGATAGGTAGAGGTTTGAATGTATTCGATATAATAACATTTTTCGAATATATTCTCCAACTCAAAAAATTTCATAGAGAAGAAGTACGATTCTAGACGGTCATTGTAGTATAAACGATGTGAAAATTACGTTTATAAAGTGCTGTTATATTTCATAATTCTTTGTTTTTAGTTATAAATATAAAGTAAAACATAATTGAGCTATTGTTAAAGATATTTAGCAACGTAAATTAATTGCAGAAATTTGGTGCTAGATAATCTTTAATTAATCAAAGCAAATTTAGATATCATTCATTAAGCTTTCCGATTTTGTCAATTATTTTATTGATAATTGTGAAACTATGAAAACGATTGCATTGATTACTCGATCTCTCTCATTATCTTTTATCTAGTCCTATCAGTGTGATCATTTGTTGCCAAATAAAATTGCTCAAAAAGTATTTAAATAGTTCAATTAGCTTCCTGAGTTTAATACTGTAATTTGTGACGCTTTTGAGAATCCTGTGCACAGGATATCTCATGATATTTATCATGATAAATGTTTTTTTTAATATCATGTAATTTAAGCAATCTTATATCGACGGCTCTTACAATAGTACAGAAAGATGGTACCATTGGATGCAGAAACTTTAAATCTACATCCCCATAAAATTGTATGTTGATTAAGTTATTTCTGTAAAAATTATATAAAAAAAATTCAAAACCATCCTGCCCAATTATCACGTTTTTTTGCCCAAAATTTTATTGTAAATAGTTTAAAAACAGCGTTAACCAGAAGATATTAATAGCTGAATGTTGAATCGAAGTAAGATTTAAAGATTTGCATACAAAATATGCCTAAAAATTTTTTTTTTCATGCCAACTTTGGGGGGTCTATCTCTTCTAGTTTAGGAGATATTCGCCTTTAAAGATTTGCATACAAAATATGCCTAAAAAAATTTTTTTTGATGCCAACTTTGGGGGGTCTATCTCTTCTAGTTTAGGAGATATTCGCCTTTAAAGATTTGCATACAAAATATGCCTAAAAAATTTTTTTTTGATGCCAACTTTGGGGGGTCTATCTCTTCTAGTTTAGGAGATATTCGCCTTTAAAGATTTGCATACAAAATATGCATAAAAAAATTTTTTTTTGATGCCAACTTTGGGGGGTCTATCTCTTCTAGTTTAGGAGATATTCGCCTTTAAAGATTTGCATACAAAATATGCCTAAAAAATTTTTTTTTTGATGCCAACTTTGGGGGGTCTATCTCTTCTAGTTTAGGAGATATTCGCGTTTAAAGATTTGCATACAAAATATGCCTAAAAATTTTTTTTTTGATGCCAACTTTGGGGGGTCTATCTCTTCTAGTTTAGGAGATATTCGCCTTTAAAGATTTGCATACAAAATATGCCTAAAAAATTTTTTTTTCATGCCAACTTTGGGGGGTCTATCTCTTCTAGTTTAGGAGATATTCGCGTTTAAAGATTTGCATACAAAATATGCCTAAAAAATTTTTTTTAGATGCCAACTTTGGGGGGTCTATCTCTTCTAGTTTAGGAGATATTCGCCTTTAAAGATTTGCATACAAAATATGCCTAAAAAAAATTTTTTTTTTGATGCCAACTTTGGGGGGTCTATCTCTTCTAGTTTAGGAGATATTCGCGTTTAAAGATTTGCATACAAAATATGCCTAAAAAATTTTTTTTTGATGCCAACTTTGGGGGGTCTATCTCTTCTAGTTTAGGAGATATTCGCGTTTAAAGATTTGCATACAAAATATGCCTAAAAATTTTTTTTTTTATGCCAACTTTGGGGGGTCTATCTCTTCTAGTTTAGGAGATATTCGCCTTTAAAGATTTGCATACAAAATATGCCTAAAAAAAATTTTTTTTTTTGATGCCAACTTTGGGGGGTCTATCTCTTCTAGTTTAGGAGATATTCGCGTTTAAAGATTTGCATACAAAATATGCCTAAAAAATTTTTTTTAGATGCCAACTTTGGGGGGTCTATCTCTTCTAGTTTAGGAGATATTCGCGTTTAAAGATTTGCATACAAAATATGCCTAAAAAATTTTTTTTTTGATGCCAACTTTGGGGGGTCTATCTCTTCTAGTTTAGGAGATATTCGCCTTTAAAGATTTGCATACAAAATATGCCTAAAAAAAATTTTTTTTTTGATGCCAACTTTGGGGGGTCTATCTCTTCTAGTTTAGGAGATATTCGCCTTTAAAGATTTGCATACAAAATATGCCTAAAAAAATTTTTTTTGATGCCAACTTTGGGGGGTCTATCTCTTCTAGTTTAGGAGATATTCGCCTTTAAAGATTTGCATACAAAATATGCCTAAAAAAAAATTCTTTTTTGATGCCAACTTTGGGGGGTCTATCTCTTCTAGTTTAGGAGATATTCGCCTTTAAAGATTTGCATACAAAATATGCCTAAAAAATTTTTTTTAGATGCCAACTTTGGGGGGTCTATCTCTTCTAGTTTAGGAGATATTCGCGTTTAAAGATTTGCATACAAAATATGCCTAAAAAAATTTTTTTAGATGCCAACTTTGGGGGGTCTATCTCTTCTAGTTTAGGAGATACTCGCCTTTAAAGATTTGCATACAAAATATGCCTAAAAAATTTTTTTTTGATGCCAACTTTGGGGGGTCTATCTCTTCTAGTTTAGGAGATATTCGCGTTTAAAGATTTGCATACAAAATATGCCTAAAAAATTTTTTTTTTGATGCCAACTTTGGGGGGTCTATCTCTTCTAGTTTAGGAGATATTCGCGTTTAAAGATTTGCATACAAAATATGCCTAAAAAATTTTTTTTTTGATGCCAACTTTGGGGGGTCTATCTCTTCTAGTTTAGGAGATATTCGCCTTTCAAGATTTGCATACAAAATATGCCTAAAAATTTTTTTTTTTGATGCCAACTTTGGGGGGTCTATCTCTTCTAGTTTAGGAGATATTCGCGTTTAAAGATTTGCATACAAAATATGCCTAAAAAATTTTTTTTTGATGCCAACTTTGGGGGGTCTATCTCTTCTAGTTTAGGAGATATTCGCGTTTAAAGATTTGCATACAAAATATGCCTAAAAAATTTTTTTTTGATACCAACTTTGGGGGGTCTATCTCTTCTAGTTTAGGAGATATTCGCCTTTAAAGATTTGCATACAACATATGCCTAAAAAAATTTTTTTTGATACCAACTTTGGGGGGTCTATCTCTTCTAGTTTAGGAGATATTCGCGTTTAAAGATTTGCATACAACATATGCCTAAAAAATTTTTTTTTGATACCAACTTTGGGGGGTCTATCTCTTCTAGTTTAGGAGATATTCGCCTTTAAAGATTTGCATACAAAATATGCCTAAAAATTTTTTTTTTTGATGCCAACTTTGGGGGGTCTATCTCTTCTAGTTTAGGAGATATTCGCGTTTAAAGATTTGCATACAAAATATGCCTAAAAAAAATTTTTTTAGATGCCAACTTTGGGGGGTCTATCTCTTCTAGTTTAGGAGATATTCGCCTTTAAAGATTTGCATACAAAATATGCCTAAAAAATTTTTTTTTGATACCAACTTTGGGGGGTCTATCTCTTCTAGTTTAGGAGATATTCGCCTTTAAAGATTTGCATACAAAATATGCCTAAAAAAATTTTTTTTTGATACCAACTTTGGGGGGTCTATCTCTTCTAGTTTAGGAGATATTCGCCTTTAAAGATTTGCATACAACATATGCCTAAAAAATTTTTTTTTGATACCAACTTTGGGGGGTCTATCTCTTCTAGTTTAGGAGATATTCGCCTTTAAAGATTTGCATACAAAATATGCCTAAAAATTTTTTTTTTTGATGCCAACTTTGGGGGGTCTATCTCTTCTAGTTTAGGAGATATTCGCGTTTAAAGATTTGCATACAAAATATGCCTAAAAAAAATTTTTTTAGATGCCAACTTTGGGGGGTCTATCTCTTCTAGTTTAGGAGATATTCGCCTTTAAAGATTTGCATACAATATATGCCTAAAAAATTTTTTTTTGATACCAACTTTGGGGGGTCTATCTCTTCTAGTTTAGGAGATATTCGCCTTTAAAGATTTGTATACAAAATATGCCTAAAAAATTTTTTTTTGATGCCAACTTTGGGGGGTCTATCTCTTCTAGTTTAGGAGATATTCGCGTTTAAAGATTTGCATACAAAATATGCCTAAAAAAAATTTTTTTTTTCATGCCAACTTTGGGGGGTCTATCTCTTCTAGTTTAGGAGATATTCGCCTTTAAAGATTTGCATACAAAATATGCCTAAAAAATTTTTTTTTGATGCCAACTTTGGGGGGTCTATCTCTTCTAGTTTAGGAGATATTCGCCTTTAAAGATTTGCATACAAAATATGCCTAAAAAAAATTTTTTTGATGCCAACTTTGGGGGGTCTATCTCTTCTAGTTTAGGAGATATTCGCCTTTAAAGATTTGCATACAAAATATGCCTAAAAAATTTTTTTTTGATACCAACTTTGGGGGGTCTATCTCTTCTAGTTTAGGAGATATTCGCCTTTAAAGATTTGCATACAAAATATGCCTAAAAAAATTTTTTTTGATGCCAACTTTGGGGGGTCTATCTCTTCTAGTTTAGGAGATATTCGCGTTTAAAGATTTGCATACAAAATTTGCCTAAAAAAAATTTTTTTAGATGCCAACTTTGGGGGGTCTATCTCTTCTAGTTTAGGAGATATTCGCCTTTAAAGATTTGCATACAAAATATGCCTAAAAAATTTTTTTTTTCATGCCAACTTTGGGGGGTCTATCTCTTCTAGTTTAGGAGATATTCGCCTTTAAAGATTTGCATACAAAATATGCCTAAAAAATTTTTTTTTGATGCCAACTTTGGGGGGTCTATCTCTTCTAGTTTAGGAGATATTCGCGTTTAAAGATTTGCATACAAAATATGCCTAAAAAATATTTTTTTAGATGCCAACTTTGGGGGGTCTATCTCTTCTAGTTTAGGAGATATTCGCCTTTAAAGATTTGCATACAAAATATGCCTAAAAAATTTTTTTTTGATGCCAACTTTGGGGGGTCTATCTCTTCTAGTTTAGGAGATATTCGCCTTTAAAGATTTGCATACAAAATATGCCTAAAAAATTTTCTTTTTGATGCCAACTTTGGGGGGTCTATCTCTTCTAGTTTAGGAGATATTCGCCTTTAAAGATTTACATACAAAATATGCCTAAAAAATATTTTTTTAGATGCGAACTTTGGGGGGTCTATCTCTTCTAGTTTAGGAGATATTCGCCTTTAAAGATTTGCATACAAAATATGCCTAAAACATTTTTTTTGATGCCAACTTTGGGGGGTCTATCTCTTCTAGTTTAGGAGATATTCGCCTTTAAAGATTTGCATACAAAATATGCCTAAAAAATTTTTTTTTTGATGCCAACTTTGGGTGGTCTATCTCTTCTAGTTTAGGAGATATTCGCCTTTAAAGATTTGCATACAAAATATGCCTAAAAAATATTTTTTTAGATGCCAACTTTGGGGGGTCTATCTCTTCTAGTTTAGGAGATATTCGCCTTTAAAGATTTGCATACAAAATATGCCTAAAAAATTTTTTTTTCATGACAACTTTGGGGGGTCTATCTCTTCTAGTTTAGGAGATATTCGCCTTTAAAGATTTGCATACAAAATATGCCTAAAAAATTTTTTTTTGATGCCAACTTTGGGGGGTCTATCTCTTCTAGTTTAGGAGATATTCGCGTTTAAAGATTTGCATACAAAATATGCCTAAAAAATATTTTTTTAGATGCCAACTTTGGGGGGTCTATCTCTTCTAGTTTAGGAGATATTCGCCTTTAAAGATTTGCATACAAAATATGCCTAAAAAATTTTCTTTTTGATGCCAACTTTGGGGGGTCTATCTCTTCTAGTTTAGGAGATATTCGCCTTTAAAGATTTGCATACAAAATATGCCTAAAAAAATTTTTTTTGATACCAACTTTGGGGGGTCTATCTCTTCTAGTTTAGGAGATATTCGCCTTTAAAGATTTGCATACAAAATATGCCTAAAAAATTTTTTTTTGATGCCAACTTTGGGGGGTCTATCTCTTCTAGTTTAGGAGATATTCGCCTTTAAAGATTTGCATACAAAATATGCCTAAAAAATTTTTTTTTTGATGCCAACTTTGGGGGGTCAATCTCTTCTAGTTTAGGAGATATTCGCCTTTAAAGATTTGCATACAAAATATGCCTAAAAAATTTTCTTTTTGATGCCAACTTTGGGGGATCTATCTCTTCTAGTTTAGGAGATATTCGCCTTTAAAGATTTGCATACAAAATATGCCTAAAAAAATTTTTTTTGATACCAACTTTGGGGGGTCTATCTCTTCTAGTTTAGGAGATATTCGCCTTTAAAGATTTGCATACAAAATATGCCTAAAAAATTTTTTTTTGATGCCAACTTTGGGGGGTCTATCTCTTCTAGTTTAGGAGATATTCGCGTTTAAAGATTTGCATACAAAATATGCCTAAAAAATATTTTTTTAGATGCCAACTTTGGGGGGTCTATCTCTTCTAGTTTAGGAGATATTCGCCTTTAAAGATTTGCATACAAAATATGCCTAAAAAATTTTCTTTTTGATGCCAACGTTGGGGGGTCTATCTCTTCTAGTTTAGGAGATATTCGCCTTTAAAGATTTGCATACAAAATATGCCTAAAAAAATTTTTTTTGATACCAACTTTGGGGGGTCTATCTCTTCTAGTTTAGGAGATATTCGCCTTTAAAGATTTGCATACAAAATATGCCTAAAAAATTTTTTTTTGATGCCAACTTTGGGGGGTCTGTCTCTTCTAGTTTAGGAGATATTCGCCTTTAAAGATTTGCATACAAAATATGCCTAAAAAATTTTTTTTTTGATGCCAACTTTGGGGGGTCTATCTCTTCTAGTTTAGGAGATATTCGCCTTTAAAGATTTGCATACAAAATATGCCTAAAAAAAATTTTTTTAGATGCCAACTTTGGGGGGTCTATCTCTTCTAGTTTAGGAGATATTCGCCTTTAAAGATTTGCATACAAAATATGCCTAAAAAATTTTTTTTTCATGACAACTTTGGGGGGTCTATCTCTTCTAGTTTAGGAGATATTCGCGTTTAAAGATTTGCATACAAAATATGCCTAAAAAAAATTTTTTTAGATGCCAACTTTGGGGGGTCTATCTCTTCTAGTTTAGGAGATATTCGCCTTTAAAGATTTGCATACAAAATATGCCTAAAAAAAATTTTTTTAGATGCCAACTTTGGGGGGTCTATCTCTTCTAGTTTAGGAGATATTCGCCTTTAAAGATTTGCATACAAAATATGCCTAAAAAATTTTTTTTCATGACAACTTTGGGGGGTCTATCTCTTCTAGTTTAGGAGATATTCGCCTTTAAAGATTTGCATACAAAATATGCCTAAAAAATTTTTTTTTGATGCCAACTTTGGGGGGTCTATCTCTTCTAGTTTAGGAGATATTCGCGTTTAAAGATTTGCATACAAAATATGCCTAAAAAATATTTTTTTAGATGCCAACTTTGGGGGGTCTATCTCTTCTAGTTTAGGAGATATTCGCCTTTAAAGATTTGCATACAAAATATGCCTAAAAAATTTTTTTTTTATGCCAACTTTGGGGGGTCTATCTCTTCTAGTTTAGGAGATATTCGCCTTTAAAGATTTGCATACAAAATATGCCTAAAAAATTTTCTTTTTGATGCCAACTTTGGGGGGTCTATCTCTTCTAGTTTAGGAGATATTCGCCTTTAAAGATTTGCATACAAAATATGCCTAAAAATATTTTTTTAGATGCGAACTTTGGGGGGTCTATCTCTTCTAGTTTAGGAGATATTCGCCTTTAAAGATTTGCATACAAAATATGCCTAAAACATTTTTTTTTGATGCCAACTTTGGGGGGTCTATCTCTTCTAGTTTAGGAGATATTCGCCTTTAAAGATTTGCATACAAAATATGCCTAAAAAATTTTTTTTTTGATGCCAACTTTGGGTGGTCTATCTCTTCTAGTTTAGGAGATATTCGCCTTTAAAGATTTGCATACAAAATATGCCTAAAAAATATTTTTTTAGATGCCAACTTTGAGGGGTCTATCTCTTCTAGTTTAGGAGATATTCGCCTTTAAAGAGTTGCATACAAAATATGCCTAAAAATTTTTTTTTTGATGCCAACTTTGGGGGGTCTATCTCTTCTAGTTTAGGAGATATTCGCCTTTAAAGATTTGCATACAAAATATGCCTAAAAAATTTTTTTTTGATGCCAACTTTGGGGGGTCTATCTCTTCTAGTTTAGGAGATATTCGCCTTTAAAGATTTGCATACAAAATATGCCTAAAAAAATTTTTTTTGATGCCAACTTTGGGGGGTCTATCTCTTCTAGTTTAGGAGATATTCGCCTTTAAAGATTTGCATACAAAATATGCCTAAAAAATTTTTTTTTGATGCCAACTTTGGGGGGTCTATCTCTTCTAGTTTAGGAGATATTCGCCTTTAAAGATTTGCATACAAAATATGCCTAAAAAAAATTTTTTTAGATGCCAACTTTGGGGGGTCTATCTCTTCTAGTTTAGGAGATATTCGCCTTTAAAGATTTGCATACAAAATATGCCTAAAAAATTTTTTTTTGATACCAACTTTGGGGGGTCTATCTCTTCTAGTTTAGGAGATATTCGCCTTTAAAGATTTGCATACAAAATATGCCTAAAAAATTTTTTTTTGATGCCAACTTTGGGGGTCTATCTCTTCTAGTTTAGGAGATATTCGCCTTTAAAGATTTGCATACAAAATATGCCTAAAAAATATTTTTTTAGATGCCAACTTTGGGGGGTCTATCTCTTCTAGTTTAGGAGATATTCGCGTTTAAAGATTTGCATACAAAATATGCCTAAAAAATTTTTTTTTGATGCCAACTTTGTTGGGTCTATCTCTTCTAGTTTAGGAGATATTCGCCTTTAAAGATTTGCATACAAAATATGCCTAAAAAATTTTTTTTTGATGCCAACTTTGGGGGGTCTATCTCTTCTAGTTTAGGAGATATTCGCCTTTAAAGATTTGCATACAAAATATGCCTAAAAAAAATTTTTTTAGATGCCAACTTTGGGGGGTCTATCTCTTCTAGTTTAGGAGATATTCGCCTTTAAAGATTTGCATACAAAATATGCCTAAAAAATTTTTTTTTTGATGCCAACTTTGGGGGGTCTATCTCTTCTAGTTTAGGAGATATTCGCCTTTAAAGATTTGCATACAAAATATGCCTAAAAAAAATTTTTTTAGATGCCAACTTTGGGGGGTCTATCTCTTCTAGTTTAGGAGATATTCGCCTTTAAAGATTTGCATACAAAATATGCCTAAAAAATTTTTTTTTGATACCAACTTTGGGGGGTCTATCTCTTCTAGTTTAGGAGATATTCGCCTTTAAAGATTTGCATACAAAATATGCCTAAAAAATTTTTTTTTGATGCCAACTTTGGGGGTCTATCTCTTCTAGTTTAGGAGATATTCGCCTTTAAAGATTTGCATACAAAATATGCCTAAAAAATATTTTTTTAGATGCCAACTTTGGGGGGTCTATCTCTTCTAGTTTAGGAGATATTCGCCTTTAAAGATTTGCATACAAAATATGCCTAAAAAAAATTTTTTTAGATGCCAACTTTGGGGGGTCTATCTCTTCTAGTTTAGGAGATATTCGCCTTTAAAGATTTGCATACAAAATATGCCTAAAAAATTTTTTTTTCATGACAACTTTGGGGGGTCTATCTCTTCTAGTTTAGGAGATATTCGCGTTTAAAGATTTGCATACAAAATATGCCTAAAAAAAATTTTTTTAGATGCCAACTTTGGGGGGTCTATCTCTTCTAGTTTAGGAGATATTCGCCTTTAAAGATTTGCATACAAAATATGCCTAAAAAAAATTTTTTTAGATGCCAACTTTGGGGGGTCTATCTCTTCTAGTTTAGGAGATATTCGCCTTTAAAGATTTGCATACAAAATATGCCTAAAAAATTTTTTTTCATGACAACTTTGGGGGGTCTATCTCTTCTAGTTTAGGAGATATTCGCCTTTAAAGATTTGCATACAAAATATGCCTAAAAAATTTTTTTTTGATGCCAACTTTGGGGGGTCTATCTCTTCTAGTTTAGGAGATATTCGCCTTTAAAGATTTGCATACAAAATATGCCTAAAAAATATTTTTTTAGATGCCAACTTTGGGGGGTCTATCTCTTCTAGTTTAGGAGATATTCGCCTTTAAAGATTTGCATACAAAATATGCCTAAAAAATTTTTTTTTTATGCCAACTTTGGGGGGTCTATCTCTTCTAGTTTAGGAGATATTCGCCTTTAAATATTTGCATACAAAATATGCCTAAAAAATTTTCTTTTTGATGCCAACTTTGGGGGGTCTATCTCTTCTAGTTTAGGAGATATTCGCCTTTAAAGATTTGCATACAAAATATGCCTAAAAATATTTTTTTAGATGCGAACTTTGGGGGGTCTATCTCTTCTAGTTTAGGAGATATTCGCCTTTAAAGATTTGCATACAAAATATGCCTAAAACATTTTTTTTTGATGCCAACTTTGGGGGGTCTATCTCTTCTAGTTTAGGAGATATTCGCCTTTAAAGATTTGCATACAAAATATGCCTAAAAAATTTTTTTTTTGATGCCAATTTTGGGTGGTCTATCTCTTCTAGTTTAGGAGATATTCGCCTTTAAAGATTTGCATACAAAATATGCCTAAAAAATATTTTTTTAGATGCCAACTTTGGGGGGTCTATCTCTTCTTTTTATCCGCCATTTTTATTTTTGTCCGCCATTTTTATTACCGACCGCTGTTCTTATTTTCTATGTGCGCGCCCTCTGTTATTCCTATTATTATCTATTCCCGTAATTTTTTTTCGCGACGTGAAAATTTTTTGGCCGAGACCTGGGATTGAACCGACAGATACTTAAAGTCTTAAACGTAATGTGTACCACCGCTTAAACCACTCGGCCAGGGCGGCATGTTGATGGGCTTCCGCTGAATCGTGAACCGTTGCATCGTCCACAGGCTGACGTCACCCATGCATAGATATCCCATATAGACATTTCCCATGCATGCATACATTTTCATACACATACACATGTCCCGTGGGAATAATTGCGCGCGTCACTTGGCGGGGAAAAACAGTGAGAGAAACAAATCTCGGGTTTCGGGTTTCAGAGTGGCGCGTGGTAACTTCTGGATATATTACCCGTACTTAAGAATGCATCCTATTGCAAAAATGGCATGGAATGTGTCATATGGGGGGCGACTATAAATTAATTGTCGTGGGAATATTTTAATTGCTGTGGGAATTTTTCTTCCCTTTGAGAGCTATTAAAGACTTCTACATAAAGAGGATAAACGTTTTTACAATGAAAAAGTACTTTTCATATAATTTCACATATGTTTCGAGAAATTAATTTACTCAACCTGCCTTTTAAGGGAGATCTTCCATTGGGATGATTTTTTATCTAAGTTGAATGAAGTCTATTTTGCGCCCCTTTATTTTACTTACCCAAGATGTTTTTCGAAATTTTAGTGGTATGATCACCACCCATGCCTAGCTATGAAAAAGTATCTTCAAAGGTGGAATATTTTGTAATCCTAAAAAAAATCAGTTTTGCAGGATTATATCCTAGCAGTGTGCGCAGAAGGGATTGGATATAGTTGGCAGTTGTTCCGAAGAGTTAGAGGCTGTTTCAATTTAGAGAACTTTAGTGGCACGCGCTGCCTAATTATGGCAAGAGATTCTTAAAATCTGTTTAATTTATGTAATTTTTTTTCTGGAGAATCCTTCTTATATGTCTATCAAAAATTTCCCCTCTATTTGCAATGTCCGATAAATTTCGCAATGCCTCTTTAGATCATGATGATCCATATGATCCACTGTTCTCACGACTTTTCTTTGTCCATTTTTTGTGAAAAGCATTTCCATACTCTGATCTTGGATCTCAAATATGTGATATAAGCATGCTATACCCAAATTATTTCTGAATATTACAAACTGATGGTTGAATGTACTTTCTTCCATTTCTATGCACTTGTCGCCGGAATGACCGAAATATGATCTTCTGCATCGCTCATGAATTTTATGGGGTGGAGTGAGGCGATTAAAGGAGGAGTGAAAAATCGTCAATGAAAGCAAATTTCATTCTTTGTATATGAATTATTTAATTTTCTTGCCCGCAAGTGAGGAAAGAATGGGAAAAGGTGTTAGGTTTCTGATAACTTTGCAAGAGAAACCCCACCCTCCCCTCTCCAATATTAAATATTTTAAATTTATAATTGATGCTTTTCTTACTATTTGCAATGTGCTTTAAAGAGATCTGAAGAAATTTGCACATGAACCTTATCATAAAGACTTGAGAAACGACAACAAAATAACAAATCTGAAGATGTTTTTCATATAAAATTATTTTTTCTCAAATTATACAGAATGGGGTGAGCATATCACTGATTACTGTGGAGCTGCCGAATGGACCCCTAAAATTTAGTTATGTACGATACTGAAACATTTTACATGTTTTTCACTGATAACTTGTTCCCAAATTATGTTTATCCATGCTAGACTCTTCTTGAAAGTAGGAAAGTGTGAAATCCTCTTCTTTTTATTCATTCATTCATTTTCAACCGCTTATCCCTATTGGGGTCGCGGGCGCATGACATCAAAATTAGTAGCCCACGCTTGTCGATCGTCCGCCACTTCAGGAATATGTTCGGATTCGATCCCAAGGCGTTCCAAGGCAAGATTCTGAATTTTATTCAGCCATCTTGTCCTAGGTCTGCCTCGAGGTCGACGACTTCTCACAATGGCTTGCATAGCTTTTCTGGGGAATCTTTTTTATCCATGCGCTGAACATGTCCATACCATCGAAGTTGTGATCTCTCAACCCGAAGATACAGATCCTTGACTCTTAGTTCCTCACGAACGGCCACATTCCTCACTCGATCTCGACGAGTGATTCCCCTTAACCGCCCGAAGGTACCTCATCTCGGCAGCGTGTACTCGCGATCTTATACTTTCGGTCATTACCCAAATCTCATGACCATAGGTGAGAATAAACTTCTTTTTATGAAATGATCATATTTTTAGTATATTCCCTCTGTGAGCGGATCAAAAGAAAAGCCTCAAGAGGATGTTTAGTAAAAGAATGTCACAGATTTTTGCTTTAGATTCAATATGGAAATTTGGCATGCACTCACTACATCACCACGGAACTATGTCCTCTTTAATTCTCGGGCAAAAATTTGTCCTAGTATTATTGTTGTTAAAATTTTATTTACACCTTTTACACCTTGCACTGAAGAACATCGAAAACTTTATTTGAGTTACAAATTAGAAATTTCTGTGTACCCGCCACACCGTTTGGAAAATACTTTAGGCAATCGTAAATGTTTTGTTCTGAGATATGAATCGATTTTATTTGTGAAACATGTTATCAGGGTAATGCATAGTCTCTTAAAATTCAATTATCTGCGATGTTGAATCATCTCACGCCTTTTCAATGATAACTTGTTGCTAGATTGATATGCATTTCTGAGAGACTTTCTCATATAAAATAGAAGATGAAGATCTTTTCTTTTGAATAAATTCTTATCATACTCTTCAGATAAAATTAAGATGGTGGATGTTTAATAAAAATTGAAGCTATTTCTCTTTTACTCTGTTAATATTTTGCAGATTTTACACGTTGACTCAGACAAATTAAACGTGTTTCAGATAGAATGCAAAACCTCGAAGTATGTCAGAATGATAAGTCAGTTGTTTTTTAGGAAAAAAGTTCCCCAAAAGTTTATTGTCTCTATGGAAAAACGTAAGAAAAAGTGAATTTTTTGTACCCTCCACTGTAAAAATGCTTTTTCTTCAAATGAAATAGTGAATATGGACCAGTTACTTAAGAGATGCATGGTCTTCTGTAACTCGGCCGCTTGTGATACTGAATCACTTCATGCCTTTTTCATGGACTATTTTTTATCATTTTGATAACCTTTTTGTGAGAAATCTTAGAAAATTAAAACTGAATGCGTCTTCTTTAAGAAAAGACTACTTTGTATGATGGCCTTAGTCAACGAACACCAAAAGAGAATTTTTAAGAGATACTCACTAAAAGAAAGTCACAGACCTGAGTTTTCATTCATAATCAACATTTTCAACCGCTTATCCCTATTGGGGTCGCGTTCCCATAACATCCAGTTTAGCAGCCCACACTTGTTGATCCTCCACCACTTCAGGAATAAGTTCAGCTTCAATCCCAAGGCGCTCCAAGGCAAGATTCTGAATTTGACTCAGCCACCTTGTCGTAGGTTTCCCTCGAGGTCGACCCCTCCTCACAATTGCTTGCCTAGCTTTTTTGGGGTATCTTTTGAGTTTTCATTGATTATGGGGATTTATCTTTGCACTCACTATCACTACAAATCATCTTTGAACTCTATCCACTTAAATTTTTGAAAAAAAAAACATCCTGGTATAAAGAGCGGGTACCAAGATTACCTAGAAGAACAATAAAAAACACATATCGGAGCAAACTCGATTTAAGTTCAATTTTTGTAATCGTTCCACCTACTCTTTAGAAAAATGCTTTACATGCCATTTTCCTAGACTTTCCTCTGAGATATTAAAAAAAGTGTATATGCAGCAGAGTGACATGTCCAAACAAGTTTTATCGGATATGAAACAAAGATTTTGCACACTTTGCATTTATTTTGGGAAATTTCGTTGATGTGATCAAAAGATCTTCGAAATCTCAGAGTAATACCGTTTTATAAGAATTTTATCAACTTAAAAAACTTTTTATTTTTGGCAAAGATTTAACGTCAAGTAGAAGTGTTGGTGAAAAGGAGGAAGAAAAACAACATTTATCGCGATCGGTTTTTCTCCAGAGATCTTTTCGCCGAATGTTGAGTTATGTACCGTAAGTTACGGGGTGGAATAGCTGCTGTAGAATTTAACCAAAAAGACGTGGTCGTCTTCTGTGAAAACGGACCAACTTTAAGAAAATTGTTGGAAGACAAGATGAAAAAGATGATGCCAATATGAATGCTAAACCTTCAACTTGAAGATTGTGTAAAAACCAGTAATCAATATGCCGTGAAAAAAAATATTTTCAGAGGTATACTGTAGTAAATTTAGGAGTACTAAGACTGAAAAATTCTTATTTCTCAACCAATAATGCATTTAAACCATCGATAAACTATTTTCGCATTTTTCCATTTATAGCAAGTAAGTCAATAATTTGTAAGACATCAAATTTTTTTTATTTTTCCCCTTTTTGACTTTACCTCTTGGCTGTGTATAAAATTTTTCTTCTCGACTCTGTTATAAAATTAACTTTGCTTTCCTGACTTTTGCAGAAAACGCATTTTCTTCTTTTAAACAATTTTATTTCTTCTTAATCATGGCTGATTTTCATATGTATTGACAACTCATTAAGATATTAGCTTTGCATTCAATTCTCTCTCTATTACGAAAAGTATATTCTTGTAGTCTCAACGTATGGTTCTCGACATAGGGGGCAGTTCCTTGTTTTTGAAGCACATTCTTGACATGCAGCAACGTGCCCGCACGGAATAAAGGCGGTGTTGTATTCATTGTTATAGCAGATTTTGCAAATTTTATTTGGTTGCTCTGCAATGTCATATTCTGCTTCTTCTATACCAGAATCCAAGGTATGATCACTAAAGAATATCTCAAACAAATTGTCAAGTGTATCCTCGTCATTGGTGTTGAAAAATTTTAACATCAAATGCTTTTTCTCCAAAATACTCATTTCTTTTCCGCTTTTCACTTTTCTGAATATTTTTTCCACCACACCCTTACGTAAAGTCTCATTGTTGCTTACATGAAGAAGCTCGATCATCGCGCCAATTGATCTTTTATGCAAAATTAACTGTACCAAATCAGACTCTGATTTGTCTTTTGCAAAAAGTTCTGCTAATTCTCTCAAGTTGTGAGTACTCATTGCGCTGTAGATTTCTTCTGAGTGATTGATTTTTCAAGATGCCCCGTGTTAAATAATTGCAAAATATTATGCCAAACATTTTTTATTGTGAAAAAAGAGGGAGGGGATGCAAGAAACTTTTGAGGAGACAAAGCCTGCCACTGATTGTGTGAACACACACAAAAAAAATTGGTACTTTTAATTATTTCTATGATGGAATTTCACATAGAAAAGTGTATATCGCCATCAGAATCTCGCTGGATTTCTCGTATATTGTATTTGCTCCTCATGATCTCTTTCTGAATCAGCCAGATTTTATTAATTGTATCGAGGCCTAAAATTCAGTTTGTCTTGCCCAAAAATGGGCCACGTCAATGGCAAGGGGTATTCGCGTGTTCTTTTTTGACACTCAATTTATGCTTCGTGATGGAAGGATCAGTCAGTTCCTGGGGACTGCCCAAGAGCACCGATTTAGTTCCTATTATAACCCTAAAAACCCGTGGAAGTTCCTTTCTTGCTCCCAATCAACCAGATATTCCATAAAGCTATAGATCTTTCTTCTATGCTTTAAAATAGTTTATCGTCAGTTTATATTTTCATATATGTTTGGCTTGATCTACAGTTTTCTTACTAGATTCCTCTGCTTCACTCCTCTGGATTTCGCACAACTTTTTAGATGCTGTGACATAATTCATTTAAAATTTCTTCAGTATTAGATTTTGTGTAAATCTTTCCAAATCTTTTCAAGTTCCTCTTTTATGGGGCTATGATCGCAGTGATTTCTCAAATCAGGAAAAACAGTTCATGTCAAAAATAATTTTCAGTCTTAAAGGGTTCATTCAAGAAGGTGCTTTTTGCTTCAAGGGACACTTATGTACGATGGCCAAATATACCTTTTTGTATGGTTTATTTTTTGGCCTTAGCATAGTAGTGAATGACTTTTGAACCTTTGGCACAGTTATCCATTGACTTTTGCGAATGGAAAATACAAATTTTGCTTTAGCCAAGAAACAACAATGCAAAATATTTTACTATTTACATAGATTTACTCGAAATTTTGCTCTGTGATCAGCTATGCTCGTTGACTGCTCCACGAAGGAGAAAATAATCCGTGTCATCCTCACATTATGCTCATATCTATCCCCATAGATTACGAATAAGCGTCCCAATTATCATAAATTTGGTATCAATAGTTGCGTTTAGTTTTCCCAATGGGATGATCTGCT
>NC_077224.1:75565672-75589609 GCF_024763615.1 Phlebotomus papatasi
AGGGATTTCAAAGCGTTATTATGGGAAAAATCAATTTTTTCACACTTAAACGGCAAAATCTGAGTGATAGCGTAGTCTGAGTGGAAAATGATGTATGGACGAAATGTAGAGACAAATGTCCTCTATAATTATGTCGAAGTAATCATCAAAATCGGTTCAGCGACAGTCGAGATAATTGAGGTTATGTGATATTTAAATTGGTTTTTCGACTGTGGCGCCCCTTGTGTTGGTCCCACGAAGTTCAAATATTTTAGAAAGTTGTAGTATTTGGTGAGATCTTTCGTTTAAGCCCTCATTCATCAAAATCGGTCACATAGAATCGGAGATATGATTTTTTGAATTTTGTGAACTTTGACCCCTCATATCTCCGGTTCTGTTTTAACCACAGCGCACATACGCACCATTTTGGAAACGTCCTAGACTGGACTACAACATACTAAAATTTCATTAACTTGCACAATGCCGTTTTTGAGAAAAGTGACTTTGAATTTCGATGAATTTTGACGCTATCACAGCGCCACCTGTGGTGAATTTTTGAACTTCCATCTGAAAGTGCTCATCGAGACGAAACCAAAAAGGTAAAATTTAGCTCGCTATGTTAGTTAGAACCGGAGATAGAGGCCGGTCAATGTTCGAACTGTGACCCCTTATAGCTCGGGCCAGGGGTTATGGATCGACTTAAGGTTTTTTTGTTTGATAGGTATAATCAACGGCTACAACATACTGCAATTTCAGCCCGATGCACAATGGAATTTTTGAGTTATTTAACTTATAAGTTTTAAAAATTTTCTTTTTAATAATAGCGCCCCTAGCGGTGGTTTTATGAACTTGTGATGTTAGAAGGGGAGGTGGCATTTCACGAGAGCTTTCCAAAAAGCCCTCACTTTTTAAATTCTGACAATTAGAACCGGAGTTATGGCCATTTTAAGAAATTTTTTTTGGACCCTTATAGCTCGGGTCAGGGGGGTCGGGGGACCTTAAGTTTGGTATTGATGGAAAGCTCTAAGGCCCAGCTATAACATTCTAAAATTTGAGCCCGCTCGATGCCATAGGGGCGGAGCTATTGAGAAAACAAAAAAAGGGGGGTCTTCAAAATGGCGGAAGGAGGGGTGGGGGGTGGGGGGTCAATGCACCAAGTTGCAATTTTCACCCGATATATAACCTTTGCCGAAAACCGCAAGTCGATATCTTTTTTAGTTTAGGAGCTATTAAGCTCCAAAGAGCGGCCGGACGGCCGGCCGGGAACGTAACTTAGCCCCCCATATATTCGTGATCAGGAAGTGGCGAAACACATTTTGGCCAAGTTTGAGGTCGATCGGACGACATGAAATTTTGTTAGGATTATAGTATATGACTTCTTTGGGAGGCCTAAATTTTTTTGAAACAATATCAGTAAAGAAACATTATTCGAAAAAGAAAATAGAATATGTGAAATTTTTTTTTTATCAGCAAGTTTCGGAGAAGATTGTTAATACAAAAATAATAAAGCAATGTATTGATATGTCACAAAATAAAATGAAAAAATAAAGATTTTTGAAACCAAATATATTTTTTAATGGGATGGATGGAGAATATACCCCTAAAAGAAAGAGGGGTAATATGTGGATATGACGAGGTTTGGAAATTTTAAATACCATTAGTGTGAAAATAACCCTCGATAGGGTTTCAAATTTATTTTATAGCGTTGGTGTAAAATCCACACTCGATGGGATTTGATTTTTCTATTCAATATTTTTAACCCTCGCCTATTACCAAATTTACTACTGGAGAGGTTAGGTTGATTCGGGGTTAGAATTCGGTGTGAAAAATAACCCCCGATTTGTGCATTTTTCACACACGTATTTTTCTCAGTGCAAGTAATTGAATAGAACGTATTATGTAATATAGTTCATTTTACACTGAATTCAATCTAATGTTCGATTAATTCTTCAAATTCTGAAATCAACTCAAACAATCTCGAATGTAACTTTACTATAACTCCAATCGACAGAAATTGAAGCTCTAGATGGAACATAATATTTAAACTTTTAAACACTTGTCTGTAATCGTTGTAAGTTCGGATTTACAATAATGTTTCAATTTCATTAGCCCATCTCTTTAATATTCAAGAAAATCATACAATTAAATTAAAAGTATGATGGCCAACAATATTTGTAATAAGCTTTAAAATACATTTTATGTTTCTTCAGAAATTTAGTTAGTAAAACGGCTAAAAATCACCAATGAAACAAAAATTCACAAGATCTTTAAGAAGATAGTTTACAACAGACGGATTGCAAGTACATTTTAATACGATCTACTTTTTCTATGACTAGGGTAAAGTGGTACAAGTTGGACAATGGCACAAGTTGGACAATGGTACAATTAGGGCAGGGCTTTTATCTTTATAAATTAAGTACTTCATTTTCATTTTATATTTTTAATGCTCTAGTTTTATAGTTTGGTTCCCTGTGCTTAAAAACAAATTTTGTACTGTATTTATTAAGAAAAAAAGCCATGTCCAACTTGTACCGGCGAATTGTCCAACTTGTAACACTATATGAAAATTGTATCACTTTACCCTAGGTACTTCATTTCATTATAAATATTATGTTAGGTGGCCAACTTTTGAATTACGCGCCACCTAGACTTTCCCTCATACTTATAGTAGTCCTCATAGCGGACTACTGACTGGAAGGTAGGTGACGTTGACCATGAGGAATCACATTTTTCACTCCGTTTTTTTCTTGAAGTAGAAACCACCTCTTATCGTTCTTGTAATTTTTTTAAAAAAAAAATGAGATTAAATATCTCTGTTAAACTCCAAAAGTGTAGTTATTTCTACCACACGTGTACCACGGGATTTGGCGACAATTAATTCTGGAATTAGATTTCTACTCAATACTCTTCTTTTTACCAGGTAAATCCCGTAACAATTCACAACACATTTATTATTTTATAAGGAAGTCATTTAGCGTATATATTCTTATCCAATTATTGTCATTATTGTCCATTTCATGTGTGTATCAACTCCCAGTTAATTAGGTTTTGTTAATTAAAATGACCTTTAAACACCTGTAATTAAGAAGTAAACTAAGACTATACGCGTATTATAGATTGAAATGAGATTGTTTTAAGCCTCACAACGTGACACAATTCGAAATGCTTTCTAGTAAATAAAATTTTAATAATAAAATTTACAAGCGGTTCTAAAATACACTGACAATTAATGTTTTATTTAGATGCAGCTATAGATGACATTTTAAACTAGAAATTGTCTATAACCTTGAAAAATAATATAATCGGAAGTAGGGGTCAGATAATACCAATTTTTCATAAAAGCTTTGGAACTTCCATGAATTATCTAAAAAAAAGTGGTGCACTTAACTTACCTATTATTCTTACAAATCTCTCCCTAACTTTCTGATTATGAACTTGAAGAAAAAAATAGACTGATTTTATTGATTTATATATTATACATCAACTTTCTTCAGGAAACAATGCACAGTAAGACAGAGATTCAATTAAATTGCGTAATAATAAGGATCTTCCAAGTATTGCAATTGAATTAATATAATGATATTGGTGGCAACTCCATTAAAAACCTGCAAAATTCAGAATCAAAAATGTATCATGATTCCCTATAAATAATCACAATACACTTACAGATAGATATAGAGACCAATTAATTGATTGAAAATCCACTCGTAATTCCAACGGTTCATGAAGTTTTCTCAGAAATAACTGTGACAATTCACCTGGTTTATAGTTAATTAGATCAGACTCAAATATCTTATTATTAGTTTCTATGACATTTTCTATTAATTTTCCGGACCGTCCAATGTGGATTAGGGTTACAAATTCTGGCAATAATGAAGCAATACTATAGAAAACTATAACCAAAAGTCTCCATAAATCGCGATTGGAAAGCACTAAAACTATAAAAGTATACGAATATACAGTCAGGGCGAAAGCCTCAAAAATCCCTGATAGAAAAAGCAACTTTCCAAATGTTTTGTTCAAAAGACGAATTATTTCGCATATCATTAAATCAATGTTTACAAAAAGTTTTGAATATTCACACTTACATAGTGTTTTGTTTTTATTCAATATGTTATGGATATCTTGAATTTCGCGGAGTAATTTTTTTATAAAATAGATAATGTAGACAATTGATATTCTATATAAGCACTTTAATATTAAAAGTAAACTACATTCATAAATTAAAATTAAAAATGATGTAGAGTTTTGAAATTTAAATTCCAAGATAGGGATCATTACTATAAAAATAGTTAAGTGATATATTATAATACCGTAGAATAATTTGTTTGCCGATCCTGCGAATAAATTAAATGTATAATTTAATTCTGTTTCAATTAGAATTTCAAATTTTTTAGCAGCAGTCAATAATTCAAAATGCGAATTTCTAACACTCCAATTTAAAGTGGTATTTATACAATTCCAAACAATATAGAAAATATGTCCACATGTTAACACTAAACTTGTTAAATAAGATTTACGAGACAACTCAAATTCTTTAAGAATTAATTTAAACCGACAAAAAATGTTATAACCTGTATGTAAATGCAAAGGTATTAAAGAAAGTAGCATTAAAGAAACTATCCTATAAAGTTTTTTATTTTTTCCTTCCCATTGCGTGAAAAATAAAATTTTACGAATGAGACAAAATTTTCCCAGAGCTTTGTCTAATTTCATAGCAACAACCGATTTGGTTAACTGATCTTTTTACACTATGTCTAACTATAAGTGAACTAAAATTTTTGTTCATATTCTGAACGAAATAATCACATATATATACCCTCACGTGGTAGTTCCATTGGTTATTAACTATTTTGTAATAAGTAGCTTTACCATCAATTAGTTAATAGCTTTAGGAAAAAATTCTTGGTAAAGAACTTCTAAGTAATGAAATAGACAAGACGCTTAAAGAAAAAAATTAAGACAACCAACATATATTAACCCTCTAACGGTATTTTCTTTAATATACGAAAAAAAAGTTCTAAAACAATGTTTTCTAGGATAATTATGATCCAATAAAGTCTAAAAAACCATCCATTATTCATTATCTTTTTTAGTTTAGGCGCTAGGTGAGAAAATATAAAAATTTTTTGAAACTCTTTTTGCTTCTAAAATTCACATTTTTAGATTTTTCAAATTTTTTAAATAAAATATACAAAGTAGAATGACATATCTTTCAGTAAAAAATAAATTTATATTAGTCAGATAACTTTAAATCGGTATTTTTATGGAAATTGGAAATGAGTTTTTTTGCACAAATATTTTTTGTTGCTTTTTCTCTGATCTGTCACACAAAACTGGGAATAGCAACAAAACGAAGAGTCAAAATGAGTTTAAACTTTCAAGAGATGTTTACAAGACTATTACCGAGGACACTATAGCACTTTTAAATAAATAAAACCTTTATTGTCGCTGTAAATGTGATTTTTGTGAAGACCGCCTGGAGGCGGTCTTACCCGTTAGAGGGTTAATGTATTTATTATATATATATAATTCTTTATTAGCGTCCTTTATGGACCTTTTAGAAAATACATTAGTTCTTACATTGTCAACATCGGTATTTTTGTTTGAATTCTGTACCTCATTAACTTGAAGTTACCATTAACCTTCCCTTTCTTATTTCCTTCTAGCAATGCCTGACCAGTTGATTCTCATTCATGTATAGCAGTACTTTTTAAATACTAGATTCTTACATTCATGTCACCTTCAAAGATTTTAAAATTGGCCATACACCCTAAAAATAATTTTCCAAGTTTTTGACTTATTGTACAACCCTGCCAGTCGCCAAGTTTCTGTAAATATCAGTATCTCTTTGTACATCATATTCATTGTAACATTTTGCGCTTTCTATTAAATCCTTCCTTACTTCACTTAAAAAAAATTTGTCTTATAAGCTCTTGCTAGTTTATTACTGACTTTAATTGCAGAAAAATATTGACTCTACCAGTTGCACTTAATTTCAAAAAATTCCGTCTTTAACTCCTAGCCCTCAAACGATCTTTACGTGATACTTTAATTTTCCTTTTTTCCGAAATTTTTGACTAACCATTATTGAGCGCCCATTTCCTCCTGCGAAGTAAATCTTCTTAAAAAAGAACTCTTCACTATTCCATTCTCTTTTTCGCTCCAATCCCATCTTTCGCCATTGATAAAAATTTTTTGGTACCCAATTTTTGCAACTTTTCCATCTTCCCGTTCTTTTCTTCCTCTGTCTCTTAACAGTTTTTGCACTTTCATTTCCGCGTCCGTGAGATCGTCATCTATATATATGCTATAGCCATTTAACCTCTTTCCTCGTAATTCACTTTTCTTCCTCATAACTTCTCTCTTATCTTCCAAACTCCTTAGTTTAACTATCCATCTTGTTTTCTCTCTACCCACACTGAACGCATCCTCTATTTCAGTTTTCACACCAAGATATTCCTCCAGAAATTTTCTAATCTTCACCCTTACTGACCCATCACCTACCAATTTTACGTTAGTCAATATGAAATTTTTCTTTCTTTCGCGTCTTTCAAGTTCTTCCACTCTAGCTTTTAATAACCTTGATTCTTCTTTCCACCAATTTACATCCCTTTCCCTCTCGTCGTGAGCCTTTTTAATTTCTTCTTTCACATCTTTAAATTCTTCTATCATTGATAAGTAATCCATTCTAATTTGTTTCAGTTCATTTGTAAGTTTTTCTAAAGCCTCTAGTACCGTATCCATAGGGAACTCCTTTGATTTACCAGGCGAGGAAGCTTTCTTAGGCATCTTTGAACTCTCTTCTGTTTCGTTTAGTTTGTACTTAGTCGGCGTAATCCCCCCTCTTATAGAATCCCTCGCTTCCCTTTTTTCTACAACTCTCTTTACCGAATTTTCTCTGAGTTCTTCTAGACTCGCTACTTTCCTCATCGACATATATATTTTAACCCCTTTCGAAAAATTGAACTTCTTAATTAGTACTCTTAACTTAAGAGGTTTACTTGTCTCAGGCCCCAACCTCTTATGTAGCCTCTTAAAGATGTTCACTCAAAGATTCACTCCAAGATGGCTCTAGATGCAAACTAAGAGTTTCCGTGATGATCTAATGTCAAAGGCCGTGTCTCCTCCAAAATACAGCGCCCCAAAGTCGATCACTCACATATCTTGAACCTCCAATGATGTCCTCTTGATTCTCCTGGTCCACTCGTCAACAAGCCCTAAGCGACTTATCAGCAATGTACCTTTTTTTTTACACGAAAGTCACTGGTTGAAAAATTCCAATGCCACGTAGCTCAATATTAGATGGGCTGCCAGATTTTTCCTGTTTAAGACCTCCAGGTACCACGGAAATAGAAACCAACACTAGGTTGAGATGCCCGTGGTCTCTGTTTGTCTCTTGGATCACTGAAAATGGGTCTCGGTCCAGAGAAATACAAAAATTTATTCAAAATAAGCACCACCGCCAAAAATCCGATGTTGACACTTGCCTTAACACTTTAGTACCCCTGTATTTATTATATAATATCACATATTATCTCAAAATTTCATAACAGAGATAGGGGGAGACTTTCAGGTTTCGCACATACTTCGGTTTCGAATATTTTACATTTTTCCTGTATTTTTTCAATTAATCTGATCTAATTTAGTCAAGGAAATGTGTGATTTAAGACTGGCTGTTAAAATACTATATTGCTATCATAATATATTCATTAAAGGAATATGGAAAAAATATGAAGTGTTTGAAGACAGGATGTGTACGAAGTCTCAAAGGTTCCGCTATTGTGATATTGCCAACTACTGAACCTTCACTAATCAATCCCTATAAGTATAGTATTATCTATAATATTATACCTAATCAGTCGTAAAACAACTCATAACCTAAATTCATTATATTTCAGCATTACAAAATACAATATCTCGACTCTTAACCCTTTAACGACGACACTTTTTACGGACTGAAAATCAACAATAAAAGTTAAACTGAAAAACATAATCAATGATAAGTCTTACATCTAACCTTGAAAAGTCCAATAGAGCCTGATTCGGTGTATTTTGTGCTTCTATGAACGATAGTGACAAAAATAGCCCAAAAATTTAAGTAATTTTTCTGACAATACCAATGAATAATATTTTTCGCTTTAATGAAAAATATTACGTATGAGTATTGTAGTTTTTATTGCCAAATAAAGAGTTTTGCTTAAAAAAAATTAGAAGTATAAAAAATAAAGTAAAAATAAAATAGTAACTAAAGTATCAACAAAATAGTTTTAGAGGATATACATTAAAATAGGTCCTAAGACTCATCTGAAAAAGGCGTTAAATTTTATTAAAAGTTTTGAAAATTAAATAAGAAATACGTCACTGAAAAGTGTGATTTTCAATAATTCTGAACAAAGTTAGATTTATTTAAAAGGCCTCAAAAAATCGGACGAGTTAAATATAAAATACAAATATAAAATTCTTGGAGGTTTTAAGACGAATTTTCAGTCAATTTCTTTTCACTTTTATAGGGAAAATATTACTTGAATGATTCAGTTAACATTAACAACCATAAGAAATTTTCGTCCGCTTTGTTCACTAAGACGGAGATCGATGTAATTTTCCTTTCTAAGGACCAACATCGAAAACAATATTATGGCGTAAGATGAGAAGTATTACTTGCGCCCAATGATTTCTTTAAACTAAGTACTAATAACGCAATAAATAGAATCCGCAGTTCAAAAGTTCATTGAAATGCTAAAGCTCATAAAACAACTTCAATAAAATCGAAAATATGACACATTACTCAATTTTCAAGGCACAAATTTGAGAATTCCGCAAAAGATTTACACCGGGTCATCCCTGTGCACAGACTTTTCGAAACGTTTATAACTTTGCAAAACTGTCAAGTTTAATTGCTTGGTGAGAAACTAAAATAATTACGAAAGTTATTCGCCTCCCTCAAGAAATGCAAACGAGTTAGCATAAAAGATAAACTTTACCATTAGCACATTCATTAATTTTGGAATCATAGAAGAACAGTAGAATTCAGACAATTTATGCAGAAAATTTTTAGAGTGTTTACCGATACAACACAAAACGTTTGTTTTTTTGAACATGAATAAAATTCTTTGGGACTCTCCATGCTTAGAACTCTCTCCTTCAATAGTTTAAGCAAAATTTCCCTCCTGAAAATCGATTCATGTCCCCATTTCTTTTCCTGCCCTCCCATAATACCAATGGCTGGTTGGAATATTGGTTTCTTGTGTTAGCATAGGGGCTAATGAAAGTTAATTTCAAAGGAAAAAAAACTTACAGGATTTCCCAAAGAACCTTTCACCTCAATTACTTTGTAACCACCCAGTCTAACCACTTTTAGAGACCTATCTCGGTGATTTTTTTTCAAGCAGGAAATTCTTTCTTATTACTATGGCAGACGCGATTTTCAGCCACAGCCAAAGGAGCTCTCAATTCAGTGCTTTAGATGAGAATGAATTGGTGCTTAGGAGAAAAAATGCATGGTGGTGCAAAAAACAACAATAATGTTAGAGTTGAGAGGCTCAAATAGTTCCATTGACCCAATAATGAGTCTTCCGTGCAGTTGGAAGTGCATTGACTCTATGTGGTGCGCTTTCTTGTCGCATTTTACCTTTTACCCACCGCATCAGACAATCTATATACGGTACATTTCTATTTTCCAACTAACACCAATATCCAACTTGTGAATTTATACTTAATATTGATCCACGACACGTTTGTGAGGAACTTCCTACAATCGCGTTCATTCAAATAAATGGAGCAGCATTGTATACATAGAAATATGTGCCACCCTCATGAGGTGGTCTGCTGAAGAGTATACCCCAGGAATGAAGAAAAAAAAGAACCACAAAGTAGGACAAGAGTTTTCTTCAATTTTTATGGTTACATGGCGATTAACAAACACAAGAGCTTCCTATTGCTGAGGAGCTTTCCATCTCCTCATACATTCTTTCCTTATACGAAAGCTTTTCGCTGCCTTACCCGAAGGAAGGAGATTCAGCCCGCGAAAATGCAGTTCATTGGGTGTGGAGTGTCTATTACATCTATTACAAGCAGCATAATTCCTTTAGCAAGCAAGGAGATCGTTGAGACAGTTAAGACTAAAAAATCACACTAAAATGTTAATGAGATTTCGCAACCCTCAGAAGTGATCCCCTGTTATGCATTATTCATCTCACTTTCAAAGTGTTTTTTTTTTGTGGTTAAGAAGCTTAAGAGACTAACTACATCATCCCGATGGAAGTAAACTTTTTAAACAAAAAAAAATAGGTCATCATATTAGAACTTGGGGTGGTTTAAATAAATAATTTAGTGTCACGTAAAGAAATGAAATAAACTGTGATTATTTTCCTAAATATTTTCCAAAATTCAACTTTCCAAAAATAAAGAGAAAAACTAACTCAAACCCTTTCTTAGCGGAATCGTTTGAAATTCAGATGACAAAATTTTCATGCCAATCGATTTTTAATTTTTTCCCCTAATAAATCTAATCTATAGCAGTATATATATTGTTCTGGATTGCCTCCTCCTCTCCACCCATCCCTTGCTCCTCCGAAACCATGTTGTTTTGGCATGATGGACATGTTTCAGAGGGGTCCCGGTCAAAATCCTGAAAGCTAAATTCCCGAATTCTAAGAAGTCTCAGTGTCATAGCTAATCCCATGATTGCACCCACGCTTGCTAGAGGCAAAGGGAAATTTTCTGTGTCTTGGTAAATTTATTCTACACATTATCCTTCATATAATTTTATCCCATTCAGGATTTTGAACATTCGGGATTTTGGTTTTCGGGATTTTGGCCCCTTCGCAGGATTTAGGCGTTCGGGATCTTGGCTGCCTCCTGTGGCAAAGGTTATCCAGGCGGACATTTTGTCCTTATACGAAAATAACGTTGAATAATTCCTAATAACATTTTTCAAGGACAAAGGTTAAAAAGGCGTTAGAGAGCATATTTCTCAACCTAATGGTATCATGTTTGGGCTTGTTGGAAAGGTATTAGAATTCTCGACAAGCCTGAACCGATTCCAATTGGTTGTGAACCGCAAATGAGCCGGTTTATAATCGATAAGTAATTTTCATCCGAAATTCAATTATAATTACTCTTAAGGAATTTTAGGCAATTTTTTGAGTGATTTACGAATTGATTTAAACCGGTTTGGAACCGGTAAATGGTGAATCCTGTGAAAGTACTTTTGAGGCATACCATCTAAGTCATGAGTTCGAGAACTTCACAAAGCCTGGGACGTTTTGTCACTCCTTTGTTTCACTTTACTTAGAAATTTTGCATGGAGTTTGAATTAGAACTATTTTTCTCTGATGTTTACTCAATATTGTCGTATTATATTAATTTCCTTAACAAATTCCACTTGTTTAACAACAAATTAAATTGATAAAATTCCCTAAAGTTATTTTCCTTAATTTAGGAAAAGTGAATTTTACATAAATTCTGTTACGTTTTTGAAAATATTGTTCAAATTTGGGGAGTGAAAAATGTCATCTATACCCCCCAAATATTCAAATTTAAGGAACTCTAGGGGAAAGTGCCCATGCTTGATACTGTAAAATGATGTCCAAGGTTTATGTTTTTTTTTCTGATTAATACACAAACCTAAGCGATTCTTCCAGTATGACAAAAAAAATGTCTCACTTATTAGGTTCATAATCCCACTTCAAATAGTTCCTGGAAATCCTTAGATTTTCCTCAAGAAGAAAATGGAAATTCAGTGGCGATTTTTATACAAGTTGGGTCCGGGGCCTTCCTGTATAATAATTGATTCGACAATTCGGAGGCCCATTTTCACTGTAAAAATTTAACTGGATACAAAAAATTGCACAAAAATTTAGACGGAACTCTAATCTCTGTGCTTAAATCATTTGTACGATTAGTTATTAGTTTTAAAATCACTTTTATGGAATTTTTCTAAGCCGTGTTTTTATAACATTAAGGCACTAGCGAAAACCATTTTTTCTCTTTGAATCCAAGAAAATGTCACTCTGCAACCTTAAAATTCAGGCAACAGGGTTGAAGGTTATGTCAATTGTCGATAAAATTAGAAGATTACAATAGGTGTAATTATGATAGAATCACATTTAAATTATCATTCATGGACCCTTTTTAAAATATAGGATGGACACAGATATAATTTATGAATTTGTCACCTCACACAAAAACAGTGCCCCAAGTAATAAAAATATTTTTACATAAATATTAATACTGATGAACCCTCTATGTGCTTATGATAGCAGTTTTCCTGAACAGCGACATTAATTAAGAAAAAACTTATGAAATATCATGTATCGAAATTACAGTTTTGGACCTATTTTTGATTTTTGCTTCCTGAAACTAGGAAAAAACAGCTATGATTAACAAAAAAAAGAAATAGTTATTATTAAGTTTGGAACGTATCAAACATGGGCACTTTCCCCTACTGTAATTTCTAACACACCAGCATCCATCTCATTTAATTATAAGTACTTATTTGACGTATATTGCAAAAAATAGCTTTATATGTAGTAGGTATTACAGTCCTAAGTATCTTAGTCATTTTTTCAGAGTTGGTATACTAAATTAAAATATATTGACCAAGTATTTCTCTTTTGATAAAGGTTTTGCAGAAAATTTGATGTAAATTTCACTTTAGATTCATGAAATATGATATTTCCTTAAATAAAAAAAAAAAATGTTTGTATGGAGCTTATTAGCATATTTATAGTGTATCACTCGTAGTTCCAAAGCATCTCAAAGAAAAAACATATCTCTTACAAAATTATTCATTTACTCTGCACTTTGTATTCATTTTACATGTTATACTATGTAATTTCCAAGTTTTTTTTACTATGGACCTTGTACGACAAGATTTACCTAAATTTGACTCCCTGTGCAAACCTAAACATGGGTCGAAAATTAATGCAAAAAGTTTACAAGTTGGTGTGATGTAATTTTTGCCTCGTAAATATTATGAAAAAGTTTCATCCATTCTTTTTGCTACTCCTTCTTCCCTAAAATACAAAATATCATCAATCACTCTAGATATTGATTTTCATGAGGGATCCGTACACCCGAAAAATATCAAATATCGTGGTTTAATCAGCAAAGGATATTCCTACAAATATCCCATTTCAGAATAAGCTTCTTCACTCCAGATTTAAATTGTGCGGCACATTTGTGAAAAGCTAAGGGTAACAAATGTTATTTGATAGCATGAAAAAGTTATTACAATACCATTAGAATGTTCCTGCTAAATGGTAGCAGGAAAATGGAGGAAAACGACTTTACGAATTTTGTGGAATGACAAACAATGTGAAATTTTGACCCTATTTAAGTAAATTATTCAAAACTTTTCATTGTGTGTAGATGAAATATTGATGAGAACATTGTAAATTTGTATGGGAAATGGAACATATTCAAGGAATTGTAGCATTGATTGAATAGGGTAATAAATGGGTATATCAATTTTCTGAATTTTACATATTAGATTTATGGTAAAATAGAACAAGTCATTCTTAGTAGATAGAATTAATTTACCCCAAATTATAATTACCAAAGATCGACTTTTGCATGACATTCACTTGACAAGAGCATACTGCATCCAATCAATTTAATACTATTAACTCACCGTTAATCACATTCGTTCAACGCTAAACCAAAGTTTATTTTCAACAAGAAATATGATTTTATGTTTCATTAATAAAGAAAAACTCTTTACAGAGAAGAAAGTGGATTATATAGAACTAAAAGTGTCGGAATAAAAGATTCAGTAATTGGGTCAAAGAACAAAATTTTGCTGAGAAACTCAACCGAGAGCTATGTAATATGTTGAGAAAATGAAGAAAAATCGCTGAAATAATTTATTATTTTTCTTGAGAGTCACTTAAGAAATAACAAACTCATTAAATATAGCACCAGAGTGGTGTTTTTTAGTCTTTGCTTAAAACTTATAACTTTTATTAGGGAGCATTATTAGAAAAAATTAATATATTTTCTAACCGATATTGGACAATACTTATAATATTTTCCCCAAAATTGAAGTCACAAATGTTTTTTCAGAAACAAAAATACAAGAATCAAGATTTATTTTAAACCATACTTGAAAATGAATTTTTGCATTTAACACTTTAACCCATTCAGTCAATGTACCAGAAATACTTGAGATAGAATGTTCATATTTTGGGATTAGTTTCCTACAGATTAATAGATGAATTTTTTGAAAAGAAAAAAAAATTACCTATTATGGGGGCGCGGGGAGCGGCCCTCAAACACGCGTCTTAACGGTCACTGAATTTAAATTCTGTACATTAATTCATTACAAACTCTATTGATTTAGTTAGAGTAGCTATCCAAGAAAACACATTGGCAACCAGAATTCAAATCAGGAAAGAGGATGAGGGCCAATTTTAACAAATTTGACGGAATGTCGAATTTTCCGTCCGCCATTTTGAGCAAAAATTTTGCATGGCATTCCAGGAAGCGAGAAACGAACAACAAAATGTATTCCCATCTCTGTTGGGCTATTTTTTCCAAGTAATTGAAGGACTAAAGTAACTAAAAATCCATTCCCGACAAAAATTCGAATATCAATTGCCCTGGAATAAATGATCTAAAATCACTCTATTTGCGTATGATGTATAATACCATGGTAAGGAATGGGTTAAGGACGACTACAGCGGTGACCTATTTTTTTCGTACGACCATTTAAAGTTATGTATTTCTCTAAACAACTAAAAGTAGTTTTTTCTAATCTGAATTTTTGGCTCTCTCGTCATTGAAGGGTTAAGGGTCACGTGGGTCAAAAATACTGGAAAACAGCATCTTTTCTCTAAATTTTTGAAAATAATAAATTTTTATTTTAATCCAACTTCTTAAGCATAAGAGTAAGTATATAACTATATTTTGCGTATAACTAAGTATAACTGCGAACTCTCAATTGAGTTTGAGAGGAAGATTCCATTATAGATTTTTGTCTTCGTTTGTGAGGAGAGACGATTCCCGAGTCTATACAACTAGTTATAAGGTGTATGAGCGCTACCTGGAGGTAACTTTTTTCAAGCAAATATGCCTCAATAGCCTCGCGGTGGGCTGGCCATCTGGTTCGCAAGGATGAAAATAACCTAGCCTGGAAAGCCATTTAGAACGGATTCTATCCTTCGAGAAGACGAGGTCAACTCAGCTTCCGAAGGACCGATGGCGTGGACCAGGGCGACAACTCATTAGGGGCGTGATAAGATCGAGCAGCGACGGGTGCTGAGCCAGGCCAAGACCAACAATCTCGTTATACCGCCGATTAAGTAAGTAAATTATTGTACCTATAATGTACTGAAAATAGCAAAAAAAAAATTAAAGATTCTTGTGAAAACATGACAGATAACACAATTTATGACATAAGTTAAACAAACTAATTAATGAATTAATGAAAATTTGGTTCCCAGTAGCAATTCAAGTATGAATTACACTAAAGCGTGTCCACGATAAAATTGTTCCCAAAAATAATGTTTTAAAAATGAAGTCTACATAATATTAAAAAAAAGAAAAATATTTTTTAAAACTTTATTTTATTGTAGATTTATTAGATATATTAGTTTTTTATTCAAATATTTGACTGGCGAAATCTCGAATCTTCTTCTTAAGTCCTCCCAGGGGGGTGATATTAGCACTGAAAAGTGCGACCAATTTCATTGTAAATTTTTCCCTGTTTTCTCCAAAACTACGTAGGTTGCCTATTTGGGGTTTTCGGTTGCCTATGCAATATTAAGTAGGCTTTAATTTTGTATTTGTATTTTTAGCTAATTCATTCCACAATAACAGAAAACAGCTAATAAACCCGAAAGTTTTTTCGGCACGCTAGAAACATATGGGAAACATAGGAAACGTCATGCCCCTGAGTCCTCCCATCAAGGTCCGCACAAGATCATCACCGCGGTTCGTGGTTGTTTCATTCCATTCTTTTTTGAAGTCCTTGATATTCTCCATGCGTTAGGCTTCTTCTTCAGATCATATTTAATAATAGCCCAATATGTTTCAACTGGACGGAGATTTGGAGTGTTTGGCGGATTCATCTCCTTGGGTACATAACGAACGTTATTCTCCTCGTACCATTCTTTAGTTGCTTTTGAGTAATGGCACGACACCAAATCTGATCGGAAGATCGGGGGTATGTCATGGCATCTGTACAGAGGCACCAGGCCTTTTTGGAGGCACTCCGTGATGTAAATTGACGAGTTCGTGTTGCCCTGCATGAAGAACGCCTTGCTCTGACGTCCACATGAGCAGATCGCCATACAAACCATGTTTTTTTAGAAACTTTTCATAATTTTTGTACCTGTACTTTTTCTTACATCCTATGGGAGATTTTTCGGTGTAATATTGCTGGCTTGGTAATTGTTTGAAGTCTCCTTTTACGTATGATTCATCATCCATCAAGATGCACCCACTAAAGCCAGACATCATCTTATCGTTCAGCCTTCGAGCTCGTATTTAAGCTGACTGACTTTGTGCATCCGTGCGATGAGGGGCTGCTTGGGCCTTAAAAGTCTTCAGTCCATTCTTCTGTTTGATTTTGTGCACAAGACTAGGAGAACATTTAAGTTTGTTAGCCATATCTCTCACAGATGTCGAAGGATTGTTTTTGTAGCGCATGATCACCTTTCTCCAAATCTCGATCTCTAGGTTTCTGGGCAGTGGTTTTACTGTCGAGGAATCGAAGAATCACCCTCCGGACGGTCTGGCGTGAGGTATTTTTGAGTTTTCCAAGGTCCGCGTAATTGATTCCAGGATTTTTTAGATACGTGTACACGATCAGTTCCCTTCTCTTTTCCATTATTATTTCGTTTTCAGTGAAAAATGATACGAAATTTAATGAGAGTTTCACGAAAAGAAAGGTAAAAACACGTGTTACAATGTTTACCTACAAGGAAAATGCGGAGCTAGTGACATCTGTCATAAAAATATCAAATCGTTTGGAACAATTTTATCGTGGACATGCTTTAATGCTAATGCATTAATGATAATGATGCTAATGGATTAAGTCAGAAAGAACGTGCAAAACATTTTGGTAATTTTCAAATCAAAACGATAACTTTGAAAAAGTTTATCAATTTTTCCAATGAATTTTTAAGAAGAAATATATGCCAATCTATTTTAAAATTTTGAATCCTTGTAGTTCAGTCAATAAGAAAAGTTACATTATTATATATTGAGAAAATTTTTTAAAAAAACATCAGTTATATGAACGTAATTAAATTACATCAAAATCTGTATCGCAAAAAATAAGATCACAAACTATATACCTGTAATTTATTTTCTAATTTTGATTTTTAAATTTTTATGTATCACCTCTATCGCTTTCAAATACAAATCCATGTTACACAAGTTTAATTAAATCTTCTTAAATAAAGAGAACAATTACGTGTGCTTACCTTCTGCTATTAAATACAAAGCTCTATAATCTGAAAGCTTCTATTCACTCCTCTAATTCTTGTTGGCAAACAAGAATTCTAGAGCGTAATTGATTTTATTGTAGAGAAATTGTAGGTATTAAATAAATTGGAAATTATATAATTTTAAATGCTTCATTATTTAGTGTCACTCAGAATGTGGAAATCCTTACTGAAGGTTGAGCAATGAATTCTTTAGGAAATTGATTAAGTCTGCGTATTGAAATGTGGCACGGATTATTTTTGCTATGCTCTGCTGAGCAGATTGAATTTACTTAACCAATGGCTCTTTGTAGCAAATTAATGTATGGCGTTATTATAGGCTAATTATATATAATGGATGAGAATCTGAAATGGTATTTGAGTCAGGGCATGTGGCCTCATGAGGAAATTCCGCTGAATGAGTGATATTAGAGCGAAATGTACTCTCTGGTCTGCCTGTAATATACGAATTAATGAATTTTATAGCGATATAGAATATGGATATCTCTCACCACGTGCAAACATGAATGTTAATCGTAAACAAAATTACAGCACAATGTGCAATGTTTCTAAAAATTCATCTATATAGTGTGCAATTTTCAAAGACATTTGGTTTATTTTTGAAATGTTTTGAAATGCTCCTTTCACTGAGAAATCTCACCCGGATGTGCTGTGAATTATTGCTAAATTGTATGGTATTTCTATTCGATCTAAGGTGAACAATAAATCAATCAAAATGAGATTTGTATGGAATAAGTAGCTTTTGGCCCGGTAGAGAACTTTTCGCAATTGTTGCACAACAACATTCAAGAAATCGTTCTGTCAAGAGTTGGAGAAGTTTGAGAGAAGTGACAGAGATGATAAGATTAAGATGATTCTTCACCATGGATATTTCTGTATTAGCAGATGTGGATTTTCCCCTCAAAATCTCAAGCTCATTGTCATGGTAACTCATGGTAAAAGCTAAACTCGTATCTTGTCGGATTAAATCGACATTCTCAGAAACTTTTTCCATTGAATTTTCGTCAGCCTCTTTAGCGTCAATCGTCAGTTGAATCCAGCCATTCTTCTACAAAGATGCCTTTTGACCAAATCTTAAAAAATGCAGAAAAATCACGAAAATGTAAAAACATAATAGCAACAATTCAACCAATAAACCATAGAGGTAAAAATATTATTTTATGCAAAAGAATTAAACTAATAAACAAACTTACAAAAAAAAACATTCAATAAAATGCTTTCATTTTACTTGGGATATTGGAGGTATAAGGGTGGTAATGTATGGTGCGGAAAAAGCTTTCAAGCTCTATGAATTTTACATAAAGTCGATTGTCGCGCTACATACTTCATGTATTACCATTTACACAATGTTCCCATTGCAATATCCACATATAGCCTCCAACATCCCTAAAGCCACGTTCCGAGGTACCAATAAATTCATTTTGCCTTCCAACTTAGTAAATAGATCAGCAGGAGAAATCCACATGAAAGTCAATCCGCGTCAATTTGTCCACGTGTGTGCGAAGCTCATAAAGTTAATTATCCCGGAGATTACAGCATCAGTCATTAAGTTGGTAACAAATCCACCGTGACATATTGACCAAATGGCAACATAAATGTTCGGTGACCCATACTTATATCCTAGCAGCTCAACACTCCAGGTTGTTAATTCACAATTACAATATAAGTACGGTAAGAACAGTGCTGATAACTCGATCTCGTACAGAGATTTATATGGAAAACAAATCGATGGTGATACAAACGTTTTTGTTCCAAACTTTATTATACAGAATTTCTGGACAATATTGCTTAAATATTTAAACCCTATGATCTAATGACGTCTACACATAAGAGAAATTTATGTTCATATTGAAGCAATTTCCCTACACACAGAAAAATGGAAAATTCTTAAACAGAAACACCCAGGAATTTAATTTCAAATCCCATCCAATGAATGCTAATGCCCTAATTCTAAATCGTTGATCATTTAGTTTTAGTTGCGATTTGCAAATCTGTAGACATTTTTCATTTTCTACTTAATGCTGAACTTAAGTTCCTTGAACTTAAGTTTTAACTTGAAAGAGCTAAGGATTCTAGCCAATTTATTTCGCTCAGAGTTTCTAAACTTAAACGCCTCGGGGATTCACGTCCAATTTAAGTTCCCAGGATCTTATATATTCTTAAATTTAAAGTCAAAATTTTTCTGTGTGTATGCATGTGTAGAAAACTCTTCAATATGGACATAAATTTCTCTAGTGTGTAGAGGCCATAAGGGGTCAATAACTGTATCGCTCACGGTGCACTCGAATACCTCTTTGAAAATTTCTAGCAAAACGATGCCGATCGCTAGATCGGCGCCGATCTAGCGTTTACCTCTAACAGTTCATTATGTGAGCCACCTACATTTACCCTTGTATTCAATACCCATTGTTCTTTTTAGCTGAAATACTAACATTTTTTGTAGTCTCATTTAGGTGATGATTTTATTGTAATGACAATGTATCATTACACATAATCCGTCTCTTGAATTTAAGGAAAAGATCACCGAAGACCGAAAGTCAATATCTTTCACCGTTTGGCTGCTGGGATGGAGAGAAGTTGAAAAAAAAACACGATTGTTAAAACTGCTCTCTCTTGGAGTTCGAGTAGTTAAAAGAAAAACATAGAAAAATCCAAGCAAATGAAATGATTTTGAAAGGATGCGGAAATAGTTCCCTTGAGTCATTCTCTTAAAATCGATGTATCACACCAACCTCCTAAAATGGTCCATTATTTAGATAAAATAAGTTTTTGAAATTACTATATCCATTTCTTTACAGGAAAGATCTAGGGTATAGGGTATTTGAACAAAACTATTCTTAATAAATGTACATTTCTTTATTATTTGCATTATGTGTATCCTGCGAGTTATGATTTTACTAAATCGAATTGAATTGAATTGATATCATAGAGACTACCAGACTGCCCTTGTGCATGTCTTTCCCTGCTGCGCTATTATATTGCAAAAAGAGATGGCAAAGAGATTCCGGAACAACAAGAACGGATAAGACTTGTTCACTTTAGAATGTTCTTGTCATTATTAACATGTTTACGCGCAAATAAAAGGTATATTTGAGAAAAATAAATCAATTACGATCAATTGACCAATTCATTACAGTTTGGGACTTATATAGCCGAATAAGAATTGTCAACACCTCAGAAATGTCAAACCATACCGGTTTAGAAATGATCCTTCCAAACTGATTACCAAATAATATTCAATATTCCATAATAGCGCTTTTTCCGGTCATAGATTTAGATTTGGATGAAATGTTCATCTAGGCTACCTCTAAAACATATCCCAAATTAAAAGAAATCTATAGTGCCTTTTGCAAAATAAACCCAAAAAACATGGCTTTGGAGGGGTTGGAGGGGGTTCGCGGAAACCTCGTATTTTACATTTCGTATTTTACATCTTCGTATTGCACATTTTGTATTGCGGAAACTTCGTATTTCAGCACATTTCGTATTTTACCATTTCGTATTTCACATTTCGTCTTTCATACATTTTGTACAAAAATTGAACATTTCGTCTGCCATACATTTCATACAAGCATATCAACCAATAAAATAATAGAATTGTAGTTTTATAAGGTCAAGGGCGCTATGCGCCTCGGGTCTAAGTTTGAAGTCGAACATCATGCTTTTTAATTATTCATTTATTTAAAATTTTTATGAAAATTTCCAACTGCTTCAGCAAATATTTCAAATTTTACCACCAAGTCTGAGAAATATTGGTAAATGTTTACAATATGCTCTTAAAACCCATTTGAGCCTTTTATTCATAACTTTATCAAGACATTAGATGGAGATTTTATAAAAGGGAAACGTGACCATTAAAATGGATTTTATAATAATTCCTTAAGTTTTTTTTGTAGATATATCTTGTGTAGCCGGGCTTTTGCCCTGACAGATTCCTTATGGAGACCAAAGCTTTTCGCGGCCAATTGCTCAGCACCGCCCAGGCTCTGTGCCTCCATCCGATCTCTTCCAGGCCATGTTACCGACTGACTGACAGTTATCTCTTGTCTTATCTCCTGTTATCCTGTTAACCAAGGCCAAGCTCACAGACGACGAGCAACCAAACCAGTAAAAGGCCTTGCTTGGAGCGGGAGGCGGGAAATATGAAGTTGCTGCGAACAGGGAAGGGATAGCCGAGCCATTGCCCTTAATTCGGGCCTACCCCCAGCAACGAAAGTTCCCTGTTTGAACACCATTCAGCAAACGCGTTCGGAACAGGGTTCGCTTCAATGTAAATCCTTACGGCGTGGGAAAAAACGAACGCGGTTGAAGCAATAGTTCTCCTTGGTGGCCACCACTTTCTGAACATTTGGGAGGCCGCGACCATCGGGAAATGTGGAACAGGGAACTCTTTCGTTGCTGGGCCGCTCAGACCTTGCCGATGAGGGCTAAAATAGTTCCTAAACCAGGGCGTTAATTAATGGCTCAATGCTGGGTCCCCTTACCCTGTGTCAGACGTGTCGTTTTTATTTTTTTTTTATTTTATATTCTTTTTATTTCTTTCGTTTTGTTTTTCTATATTTTTGTTTCCGTGCCATTGGTTTTTTCATATCTGAATGCGGAATACGACGAATTTGAAAGAAAATAAAATTCGTAAATTTTACTTTATATAGAAAAATTTTATTGCTTAGATAGTAAAACTGAAAATTTTGAGAAATTCCGCGCAAAAATTTAATTATAGATCGGTTCGAATAGTCGTTTACGACTACTTTAATGCAATTTCCGACAGCCGCATACTTTTTCTTGTACGGATTTTATTAAAAAAAATGTTTGGCAAAAAAAACGTAATATATAAATAGGCTGCAGTTTTATGTGATAAAAAATAGAAATTTTTAAGTGTTAGAGAAACTTTCCTCCTGATAGCGAAATTGAGCTCGGCCATTGCCGCTCTGAATAAGGATAGGGAAGTGAGCGTGTTTGACAGCCTGCTGATGACAGCTGCGTTAGTGTGCGACTTTGAGAATGCTCAGTTGTTTGCATGCGAAATGCTCCCACATTTTCTTAGTTTTTCGATAATTTCTTAAGTTTTTGTGAAAAAAATAACATTCAAATGTGGAGGTAAAATCCACTTTTGCCCGCCGTGTAGGCAGAACTGGGGCTTACTCTCACTTGCTCGCAACCCCTCTTCGCTTGTTCCCGAAACTAATCTGACTGAATGGGCAGTAAGATAACTCCTTTCTCGAACTTTTGGAGAGAATGTCTTCGTCTCTCGCTGTCTAGTGATCGACTAACACTGAGGGTGAGCGAGGATCGAACCGAGCAAGCGGCGCTAGCCGGCGATGATAACATCACGAAACGAAAGAATGCCACAAGCGGGAGATTTTAAGATTTAGGTGTCGGGGGAACTACCACACAAATTCCTTAAAACAAGTAATTTTTTAACATATAGTGATGAAAAACTAGTGAAAACAGTCCAAGAAATGATTCAAATCGCTAAAAGAACGAAACATAACCTAAATTTTGAAATGTCAAATGGACTCCGATATTTTGCTTCGAAAATGGGGCCTAAGTTATTAAATGGGGCTTCGAAATTGGTAAAACTTGGTTCTGTGATTCATGTCCAATTAGTCTTCAGTGATTTTTGCTCGAAATCTAGTCAATTTTTAATAGTTTTAACGAAATCAAAATACACGGTGTCAAAGGACGAAATGTTCATTTGGACTACCTCCATCTCATATCCAATAATAATAATAATACAGAGCGGCAATGGCTCGGCTATCCCTTCCCTGTGCGCAGCAACTTCATATTTCCCGCCTCCCGCTCCAAGCAAGGCCTTTTACTGGTTCGGTTGCTCGTCGTCTGTGAGCTTGGCCTTGGTTAACAGGATAACAGGAGATAAGACAAGAGATAACTGTCAGTCAGTCGGTAACATGGCCTGGAAGAGATCGGATGGAGGCACAGAGCCTGGGCGGTGCTGGGCAATTGGCCGCGAAAAGCTTTGGTCTCCATAAAGAATCTTTCAGGGCAGAAGCCCGGCTACACAAGATATATCTACAAAAAAAAACTTAAGGAATTATTATAAAATCCATTTTAATGGTCACGTTTCCCTTTTATAAAATCTCCATCTAATGTCTTGATAAAGTTATGAATAAAAGGCTCAAATGGGTTTTAAGAGCATATTGTAAACATTTACCAATATTTCTCAGACTTGGTGGTAAAATTTGAAATATTTGCTGAAGCAGTTGGAAATTTTCATAAAAATTTTAAATAAATGAATAATTAAAAAGCATGATGTTCGACTTCAAACTTAGACCCGAGGCGCATAGCGCCCTTGACCTTATAAAACTACAATTCTATTATTTTATTGGTTGATATGCTTGTATGAAATGTATGGCAGACGAAATGTTCAATTTTTGTACAAAATGTATGAAAGACGAAATGTGAAATACGAAATGGTAAAATACGAAATGTGCTGAAATACGAAGTTTCCGCAATACGAAATGTGCAATACGAAGATGTAAAATAC